>NW_026733241.1:2500-234708 GCF_028476545.2 Physella acuta
ATGTATATGTATATGTATATGTATATGTATATGTATATGTATATGTATATGTATATGTATATGTATATGTATATGTATATGTATATGTATATGTATATGTATATGTATATGTATATGTATATGTATATGTATATGTATATGTATATGTATATGTATATGTATATGTATATGTATATGTATATGTATATGTATATGTATATGTATATGTATATGTATATGTATATGTATATGTATATGTATATGTATATGTATATGTATATGTATATGTATATGTATATGTATATGTATATGTATATGTATATGTATATGTATATGTATATGTATATGTATATGTATATGTATATGTATATGTATATGTATATGTATATGTATATGTATATGTATATGTATATAAGACATTGATAGCGCAGAGCCCACAGAACTCCTCGTCAGTTAGTGCTGGAACACGGTAAGCAACCATTTTATACACCACATAATTAACTAGCCAAAAAAAAAACCAACAACTTTAAATATCTTTAGAAATTCAAGTCTCTATTAACAACAGCCATTAAAACTGATCTAATTGTAAAGTGTTTTACTATTTATATTTAGTTTACCATTGATAAAGTAGTAGAATTCGCTCAAAGTATAATTACGTTTAAAATCAGTGTCAGTCTCTAGAACAATTTTGGACGTGTTAATTTTTAAGTGGTCTACTAATCCTAGATAACACAAACAGTTGACAGGGACAGATAAATCTTGACAGTAGGAAAGGGATCACTAACTGCCATGCAGACAATCCTGACTTGTTTGATAAGAATGGACTTTGCTCAGTCGACCTGCACTCTTGGAGTAATTTTACGGACGGGTCGTGAATGACGTCACTCATCCATTTGGGGGACGGACGGACGGGGGGGGGGGGTGAGGTGACTTTGTAATCTTATAAACAGTTGCACGAATTAACTTTCGCGGATAAATCGAATTGTATTCAAATTGAAAAGCGGTTCGTAGGCCCTCGTTTCAGACAGTCGATCGTGGTACAACGTTTACAATCACACAGTTGATAGCAAGACTGTGTCTACGGTCAAACACTCAATCATAAAACCGTGTATAAGTTCAAACACTCAATCATAAAATTGTGTCTAAGTTCAAACACTCAATCATAAAATTGTGTGTAAGTTCAAACACTCAATCATAAATCCGAGTCTAAGGTTAAACACTCAATCATAAAATTGTGTCCTGGGTCAAACACTCAATCATAAAACCGTGTCTCAGGTCAATCAGTCGATCGTACGATCGTGTCTGGGACTCTCTTGGTCTACAGAAATCGAAGAACGGGTCAATCGATCGACAGGTAAGTTGTATAGGTTGATCTGACTTCTGGTCTCATAGGGCGCCACCCACACAATCTCAGGTACAGATCGCTGCGATCTTTTGCTCATAACACCGTCATGCTGCCAAGTTATAGACCAGCAATCGACGTGGTTCGACCAGTTTTTAAGGTTGGAAGACGTTTTTGGCTTTTGTAAAAAAAAAAAAAAGAACAACAACGGACTCGTTCAAAGTCTGTGACAAAACCTCGGTAGGTTTACCCTGCGAACCGCACTGAATGTGGCGATCTTGTTATTTGAATATAAGAATTATTTCCTAACAATAAACAAAACATTTCACTTGTTAAATTTACAAACACCGTGTGGGGTAGAAACACTTGATTGCTTTAGTGTGATATAAGCATTCACGTATCATCTACAGCGTTGTTTTCTCCAACGGTGACACACACACACACACATACATAGACACATACACACACGCACGCACACACACACACACACACACAAACACATACAGACACACACACATACACTCTCTCTTCCCACCACACATAATCTTACACCCCACACACGATGTTGTGACAGTATCTCAAACGATAGAGCCCGATCCTTTGATTCTCAACCCCCATCGCCAGGATGGATCGCAGCGGTCTTTCAGCGGATGAGCTAATGACCCAAGGGAAGAGTCTGACCTACAAGTTAGTACAACATGCTCATTTGGAAAACTTATAACATCACGTCATATTAGATATTAATAGCACCTACTTTCAAAATGTGTGAATATTTAGGCTGATTTATTAGTTACTCAATTAAAAAATTAAATATATTATTTAATTAATTAAGCTAATTTCATAATCAGCTCTTTAATATTTTTATGTTTTCGTGTAAAGATCACAGGAGTTTAAAATCGTGTTTTAATTTTAATTAAATTTTGTAGTTGAACTGCTACATTGAATTAATTCTCTTATTAAACTGGGTTATCATTGTTGTTTGATTCCAATGGTAAACTAATTTTGTTTTTATACAGGGCTTTCCTTGTCATTTTGTTGTTATGGCAGCTTAATTTTATTTCAGTGACATCATTTCTCTACCTGGCTATATTGACTTCCCGTCTGAAGATGTTGTACGTAACTTGCCACTTATTGTTACTTTGTTTCTTACTTAAGTTTTAAACAAATATAAAAAAAGGATGTTCTATTTTTCTTAAAAGTTAATTTCATATTTTCAGTAGATTATTTAACGAAAATACACGAATAAATAATTTCAGACCCTGACGACGCAGCTGACAAAAAATATTAAACTGAACGCCCCATTTGTCTCCTCTCCCATGGATACGGTCACCGAATCCAAAATGGCGGCTGCTATGGCAGTAAGTAGGTCGTTCCGCAGGGTTGGTATTTCAAAATTTCCGATGTATACCATCATGGTCAAGTGTGTCTATACAAAGAGTGGCGCAACTAGCTAGGTGTGTGTAACGAGGTCACTATTTCATATCTTATTAGAGTGTTTTTCTGTAAGCAGTGTTTCTTTCAGACTTCTTTTTCCAGAAAGTGGGGGGGGGGGGGGGGGGGGAGAGGGGGGGGGAACTGGTAGAAGTCTAGTTTTTTAAAATAAATTCTATTTCGTTCGGGGGTGGGGAGGGGGGACGTAGGTGAAAAGAGGGGCCTGAAAGAAACTCTGTAAATAATTAAAATTGCCTATGTGATTTGATGATTGCCAATAGAAACAAAAATCTTTTTTTTTTTCTCGCAGCAAGAAGGTGGTGTAGGGGTAATACATTGCAACTGCACACCAGACGAGCAGGTTGAGCATGTCCGAAAGGTCAAGGTCAGATAAAGATTTATTTTTTATTTTTTGATAATTCTTTCCGGTCAAAAAATATATTTTTTTTTTGGGGGGGGGGGGGTCTGGTTGTTTAACGTATAAACGTCCAATTAATATTTTCCTAATGATGATTGTACTGGTGGGAGATGACTTTGGACACATGACATAATACCCAGGGTGCGGGGTGGTGGAGTTGTGTTATTACACTCTAGCGTTTACCATATCGATATTTAAAAAAAAAAGTTACTTATTTTCTGTTCCTTTTTTTTTTTTAAAGAGTAAAATATGTCATGATTGCTAACTTTAGTAACATTAAACCAGCGTTTATAGCTCTTGTTCTGTGGAAGACAAGGGGTCCCAGTGATGGGATCTGGAGTAATTTTATAATATGGAGAGTTTTGTAACGTGAAATGTGGTAATGTGGGTAAACTATGTCCCGTTTTTGTCTTATAGCCATAGAAAAGGTGGTGTGCGGTTTAGGTGCACAAAATTGTACTACATCTATTCAGTGTAAGTGTATTTTACACTATTCATCATTCCATCTATTGATTTCAACAGCAACAATCAGCTAAGGATTTTGAAATCCGCGGAGAAGATGTCAAGTTTCCAAATATTATGATAAATTTTAAGTAAGTTATCTACGCATTTATTTATATAAGTTTCAATTAGCCAACTGCAAGACGAAGGAAAAAGATCATTGTAAAATAAGTTGTTTCAAACCTATCCACCTCTAGTATTTGTTATTGTAATTTGAGTGTTCTAGAAATATCGAACTGTTGCAGGGGTGAGTTGGTGGTGGGGGCAGCGGTCAGTACACACGTAAGGGACAGGGAGAGGATTGACAAGCTGGTTGCTGCGGGAGTTGATTTTATCGTCGTGGTAGGTGAAGTGTGGTAGATTTACCTGTAGGTGACATGTGGTAGATTTACCTGTAGGTGACGTTTGGTAGATTTACCTGTAGTCTGTAGATGACATGTGGTAGATTTACCTGTAGGTGATGTGTGGTAGATTTACCTGTACGTGACATGTGCTATATTTACCTCTTGGATGTGGCACATTTATCTGTAAGACACGACAAGTTACCTCTAGGTGATGTCGATGTTGTTTATAAGCTAACCCGAGGACGGTGAAAGATCGACAAAATGTCATTATGCACGACAAACTACCCTGCATTTGATTTTATTAATTAAAAAATAAATTAACACACGATTTTAGTTTTACTTAGTTTTAATTTATCTGTCGTTTCTCGATGAGTTCATGCTTATACGTGACTGATGTTTATTTGTCGTGATTCTAGGACTCATCGCAAGGGAATTCAAGTTTTCAAATTGAAACCATCAAATATATTAAGGAGAAACATCCTGGGGTAGATGTTATTGGAGGAAACGGTGAGTTTTTTTGGTGGAAAAGGTGAGTTTTTTTGGTGGAAAAGGTGTGTTTTTGTGGTGGAACTAAATATTTAGTGGGAAAAGAGGTTTTGGTGGAAATTAGTTTTTAGGGGAAACAGAGATTTTGTCTCACTTCCGGCGAAATTTCCCTTGCTGAAAAATTGGGTTGCTAAAAGTCGCAAAGGCGTTGTTTAGATATCTTTAAAAAACCCGGCTTGTCTCACTTCCCAGTGGTGACACAATATTTTCTTGTCTTACTCCCAGTGGTGACACAATATTTTCTTGTCTCACCACCAGTGGTGACACAATATTTTCTTGTCTCACCCCAAGTGGTGACACAATATTTTCTTGTCTCACCACCAGTGGTGACACAATATTTTCTTGTCTCACCCCTAGTGGTGACACAATATTTTCTTGTCTCACCACCAGTGGTGACAGTCGAGCAGGCCAAGAACCTCATCAATGCTGGCGTGGACGGTCTGCGAGTCGGCATGGGCAGTGGCTCCATCTGCACCACACAGGAAGGTAAGGTCACGTGATGCGGTGGGATATGCTCCAGAGTCACGTGATGCGGTGGGACATGAGCCGGAGTCACGTGATGCGGTGGGACATGATCCAGAGTCACGTGATGCGGTAGGACATGACCCAGAGTCACGTAATACCACAGGACGTGGCCTAGAATCACGTGATTTCTCATGGATGTGAAACTGACCGCTTTTATTTGCTATCTTACTCTTTACGGTTGCTTATACATTTGTCATTGATCACATAGTAACTGTCGAATTGTTGTCTTTTAACAACTTTTCTCTACAGTCATGGCCGTGGGTCGGGGTCAGGCCTCAGCTGTGCATGACGTGGCCAGGTACGCCAAGAAAAGAGGAGTTCCTGTGATAGCTGATGGTGGCATCTCCAACACTGGTCACATGACCATAGCTCTGGCACTGGGGGCGTCAACAGGTGTTTTTTTCTTTTGTTAGGGTGGATTTTGGGATGTGTGTAGGGGATGTGAAGGGGTTGGGCAATTTTATTATGGCGCCATTATTATATATATATTTTGCGTTTTTTACGGGATCTTGTAAATTTAAATTTTTTATAGTTTTGAACTATTAATATTTAAAAAAAAAATTGTTTTGTTTTCTAATTGTGGATTCGCCGTGTACACGTTTTTCGTTTGGTCACCATCAGTGGCGTAGTACCGTAAATGTAGCGTAAGCAAGGCATAGAGGCTCAAGGCATTTAGGGGCCCATTTCCCTCTTTAAAATAATAAAACTTTTACATTGGAATTGGAATTATTTGTTTTATATAAACAATTTAAAAAAAAACAAAGACAATCCCGTTACTATAGACCTACCCACAGACCTGTCCACAGACCTACCCACACAACTGTCTATACCCCTAGCGATAGAAATACACACAGCCCTATGATGTTTTATACTGTGGTATATTGTGTCCTACACTGATGTTTTATACTCTGGTGTCCTATGTCCTACACTGATGTTGTTTTATACTGTGATGTCCTATGTCCTGCACTGATGATGTTTTATACTGTGGTCTATTGTGTCCTACACTGATGTTTTATACTGTGATGTCCTATGTCCTACACTGATGATGTTTTATACTGTGGTCTATTGTGTCCTACACTGATGTTTTATACTGTGGCGTCCTGTGTCCTACATTGATAATGTTTTCTACTGTATGTCCTGTGTCCTACACTGATGTTTTATACTGTGGTGTCCTATGTCCTACACTGATGATGTTTTATACTGTGGTGTCCTATGTCCTACACTGATGATGTTTTATACTGTATGTCCTATGTCCTACAGTGATGATGGGTAAGAGATTTGCCCAGTGTGAGGAGGCACCTGGTGACGTGCAGATGGTCGAGGGGAAGAAGATCAGAAACTACAGGGGGATGGGATCGATTGAGGCCATGGGAAATAGTGCATCCCAGGAACGTTATTTGTGGTAGGTCGTAGGTCAGCAAAACCACTTTTGTGTCAGTGTGTCAGTGTGTGCTAATCAGTCAGCCTGATCATGGTGTGTAGTGTGTCAGTGTGTCCTCATATGACAGTCTAATCAAGGCTTTAAATGTGACACCCTCAGTGAAGAAATTTTTTTACCATCCTCCCACAGTGGAGGCACCAAGATCTTGGTACCCCAGGGCGTGTCCGGACAGGTGGAGGTGACCGGATCTGTCCACCAGCTGGTGCCGACCCTGATGGCAACCCTTCGTCAGAGTCTGCAGGACATGGGTGCCAGAGATTTGTCTGACCTGAGGTCTTTCATTTACACAACAATATCAACATATACACGCACACACACACACACGAATACATGGATCTTCAAACATACACATATGCAGAAGATTAATAAATATACAAATGGTGTCTACGCATACATATAAATATTATATACAAACATTTATAAGTTATACACACACGCATATTTTATATGTATAAATTCAAAAGACTATATTTCAATTAGATCCAAGATGGAGGCTGGAACACTTAGATTTGAGAGAAGATCTAGCGCTGCTATTACAGAGGGTGGATCCCACGGGCTGGGTAGGTTTAAACCTGCTTTTTTTAGTGCTTGGACTAGGTAGGTTTAAACCTGCTTTTTTTAGGGCTTGGACTAGGTAGGTTTAAACCTGCTTTTTTTAGTGTTTCGGCTGGATAGGTTTGAAACTCTAGCGCTGCAATTACATATGGTGGATTCCATGGACTGGGTAGGTTTGAACCTCTGGCCACAGGTCCATATGATAGGAGGTTGTAGCTCGGGCCCTACTTAGAGCCCATAAAACTTTCTCCAACCCAGCGTTGGCTGAGAGAAGCTGTGTCTTGTGCCTGCTGGTCTCTGTACAACATTTATTGCTCGTAAAGACATTTCTCATGCAGGACTGTGACATTTTGTGACATTTTTGTGACATTTTTGTGACATTATTGTATGTGCTTTAGTTCAGCTTTGTGTTGGCGTGTTGAGTCAAATTTTAACGTGTTTATTTTATTTCTTTTAGTTAAAAGTTCAAATTAAGTGATCTGAGTGACGTCAGTGTAGATCTGAGTGACGTCATTGTAGAAGATCCGAGGACGTCACGAACGTCCTAGGCATTTTTACAGCTATGACTGAATAAAACAACAACCTACGGAGTAAAAAATGCTTGCAAAAAAAAGACCCAAAAAACAATGAAAATGAAGAATAAAACAAATGAAAAAGAACACTAAAATGTAGGAAAGGAACAGAAACACGACAAGAAAGAGCTTGAGAAATTAGGACAAAAGAAAAACTGTAAATTATGCAACACGATTTTACAAATAAACGGATGAGAGAACAAAGAGGGATAACTTACGGAACCTGTAGCTGTATAAGTAATTCATGAGTTATGTCCCTTAGATTATGTTTTAATTTAAAATACTTTTCTGTTAATAATTTTAAAAAGTATTTACGGGCAATGATGTAACAATTATTCCAAATACCCGAAACTCTAAAAAGAGCAGTGGATCTCTTAAACAAAAGACTGATACTGTGCCCAAAGATGATAGTGACGGAGGGACGGGGGAGGGGTGGGGTTATGACAATACTGTAAAGGTCTTGATTTTATTTTATTTGTAAGTTGGGACAGTGAAAGACGTGATCAGTGCTGGCAGTGTTGAAAAACTGAGCTGATAAATTGTTAGGGTTGGACATTCACTTACTGTAGATGTTACATAGTTATTGTGGGACACGACATGAAATTGTCAGTGATGTGTTTACATAGCCTATATCATTTTCATTATAAATATTATATGTATTTTTAATTTGTTTAAACGTTTATTATCTTTGCTATACTTAATATATTTTCTACTTCTGCATTTCATTATTTATGTCTAGAGTATGTACAGTTTAAGCAGTAAATAAGTTTACTATGGGATGTGTTGTGAGCGATTAGAAACTTCTAAAACTTTGTTTTTTTTACTGTTGGTTGCAAGTATTTAATTCCTATATTAACAGTTAGTCAAATAAAAACCTGACATGCTAAGTATCATGTACCAATTAGTGCTTCATTGGTTCTGGGCAATTTAAAACTTTGATTTAATTTTTTTTATTTCAATGCTTGCTTTTGTTGTACAACTTGACAAACACAACCGGTCGAATGGTTTATACTTTACGTATTAATTAATTAATTATTTTAATTTTAATTGTAATCAGCTGATGAATTCAAAATAGCTAATAATGAGATAAAAACAAATTCTGCAATATGAAAGTGTTGAATATTTTAATGTTAATGACCATTTAGACCCATTGTGAACTGACATTCGATGTTTTCTCATATACAGTTGTACACAGTACACAGTACATCTAATGATGTGCCCTGAACACTTGAGCCAAAGACCCTCACTCTTCTTCCTCTACATTGATCACAAAACACAAATCTATTTTTGTTCCAATTTCTACCGCGCCTTAAAAAAACGAAACCCCCCTCCCATCTAACATTATACTTGTACATCTTACTTACAACATACATACATATTCAAATCTCCATTTTACCCACACAAGACTGCATGTGTTCTTGACTATTTAGCCCCCCTCTCGCCAAATACTCTTATACCTACAATGTAGATCAGGGGTCTCCAAACTTTTTAGTCCGAGGGCCGCATTAACAATCAAATTTCAGTTCGGGGGCCAGTTTATTCCAGGCATGTCTTTGATTTTTCTGGGCAAAGTTCCTCAGCCATCACCAACAAACAATTTTTCCTTGGACAAAAAGATCTCCTCGGGCCGGGTGAGAGGACTTCGAGGGCCGCATCCGGCCCGCGGGCCGTAGTTTGGAGACCCCTGATGTAGATGAACAATCTTTCAACCTCAATTTCTCTTCGATTTATCACAAAAATATCTTTTGACAATTATCATTATATAACAGTTTTTGTTGTACAAAAATTGTGCAGGGAATATTTATTTATACATACTTAAAAAACTGTAGATGGTATCTAGGTGCCAAAGGTGTCGGTGGTGTACAGCTATCGGAGCAGTAGATTGTGTAAAGCTGTCGAAGCTGTATATGTTGTACAGCTGTCGAAGCTGTAGTTGATGAGCAGGTGTCGTAGGTGTAGATGGTATCCAACTGTCGGAGCTAAAGATGATGTATAGGCATATGTTGACAGGGGCGTTAACCGTTAAACGCCGTGCGTTAATCGTATCTCGAGTTAAACGCCGTGTTGCGCTCACAGTACTCCTGCTGCCCCGCCCTGTGACGTAACCTGCCCCTACTGCAGCAGGCGAACATGCTGCGAAATTTGTTCCGGAAGTTGACATTGCACAGGGGGTAGAGGAAGGGGTTGAGGGTCGAGTTGAGGTACCCGACCCAGGTGGCGGCCGTCAGGTGACCCGGCCGGACGCAGTTGTCGCAGAAGGCGACGACTAAAAATAGAATGAAGTAGGGCAGGAAGCAGAGGGTGAACGCCCCCATGATGACCCCCAGCTGGCGTGCGGCCTTGATCTCCTTGTTGAGCGAGGAGCTCTGACGGATTGTTTTAATCCGTTCCTTAATCCCCGTCACGCCGCTGGTCAGCCGACGGTTTTTGTCGTCGTGTAGGACGAGAATTCCGTCAAAGTCGTCCCCGTTCCTGGAGGTGGAGCCGTCTATACTCGCGCTGGATGCGAGACCCAGCCCAGCCGTCTTGTCTAGGTACGTCTCCACCTGCCGGAGTTTGCGTACCCCGCCCACCACGGTGTAGTTGTCCCGGTGGTTCTTGTGAGGGTCGGCCCGGATGTTGTCGCGGCGGTCGTCGTTGCTGCGCCTGTCGTCGCCGAAAGTGCTGGCAGACGACGAAGACGACGAGGAGATGTTTAAGGGTTCGCTGAACGCCGTCGAGGGCGGAAATGACGTCTCCTCGCTGTCGTATTTCCGGTAGCTCTCTAGTTTGATGCTGCTGAGAACGGCCGTGTTGCTGTTCCTCTGACGGCGGAAGATGCTGCGCTTCACGACGGCGCTGTGCTTGTACCCGACGGTCAGGTACCCGGGGTGGTGCTGGTCTTTGGGGGCCGGGCCGCTCACGGACGAACCTGCCGGAAGTTTGATGGGCGTGGCGAAATCACGAGCGTTCCTCACACGCCCCTGTCGGTGATTGGATGTAAACTTTTCACTACCCACAATCCACGTGGGGCGGGAAAGACACGGGAGCGGATAGTGGTCCTCGTAGTAGTAGCGTTCGATCTTTTCCGTTTGGGGGTCAATGACGTTCTCGTCGTAGATGTACTCTACTTTGTACGGCGACGCGCTCGACTCTTTGAACGAACATGGCGTCGTGTGACGCTTCATGGCCAGCACGCGCAGACTCCGGCCCGATGACGTCACGTGTGACCTTGAGATTCCATTCTCCCTGGGCCTGACGTCAGAAGACAAGCGGTGATCCATACACACGGACACGTCATCGTTACACTCACTCTCGTCCATAGAGTTTGGAACGTTTGACTTGTACGCGAGCACCGTTCCGCCTGGGTTACGCTGACCTAGTTCGAACTCCGAGCGCTTTCGTATCGCGATGAATATCCGGAAGTAGAGTATATACATCACAGACAAGGGGAGGTAAAAATTAAAAAAAGCCGTGATGAGCTTGAATAAGGAGTTTTTAGCGTACTCCGTGTCGCACTTGTCGTTGGGGACGGTCCGGAGCCCGCTGTGGGCGAAGTAGTGCCAGCTAGAGATGGGGATGATCCACAGGGAGGAGACGACCCACACGAACCCGATCATGCTCATGGCCCGCCGCTTGGTCCGCTTGTGCAGGTACTTGAGCGGCTGGCGGACCGACCAGTAGCGGTCTAGGCTGAGGATGAAGAGGTTGAGGATGGAGGCGGTGCTGGCGGTGTAGTCCACCCCTATCCAGATCTGGCAGACGGCCACGCCCAGCATCCAGCGCTCCGTGAAGATGTAGAAGGCGCTCATGGGCATGACGATGATGCCGACGATGACGTCAGCGACAGCCAGGCTCACGATGAATAGGTTGCTCACCTGCGGGGAAATTAAACACAAAGTTATAAATAGATTGTATGTATGTTCATTTCTCGCTAATACCACGTTGATTGTGGTCTATAAAATTGACATAATGGAGAACTGCCCATGCTTATATCAACTAGTTTTTTTTTCCGTGGAAGACCTGACACATCTGGGTAACATGGAGTTAACGGAAAAAAAAACAAGACCATTAGCAAGTGGGTCGGGAACGTCGATATCACCTTTGTGGAGCTGTTAGGAGACTGTTTCAAGTAGATGGGAACCATTAAGGAACCATAGAGTACACTAATTTGATACATTTGGAACAGTACATGGAGATAATGTGGGGAACAATTTGAAGATTATGGACTATTTTACTTTCTCGCGTGAACTGAATAACCTACCTACACACGTAGTTTCAATATCCAGCGTAGTTTTTTTAAAAATTAAATAACAAACAATTTTTAATATCAATTTGATTTATTGTAGAATGTGCACCTACCCAACCTCATGAACGTGTGGTAGAAATTACTACGTTATATCAAAGGCAGAAAAAAAGTTATTGTTAATCTCTACTACATGTTTAGACCTTTAAACTGATGTGCAATGGACTGTCTGAAAGGAAACTTTCTTTTCTGATGATTAGAACATCTTAGGTGCCAGGATTTCGACACTATGGAGATGTACCAAGAAAGTTGAAGGGCCAAACATGTGAAGAAGTGGCCAAATATGTGAAGAAGTGGCCAAATATGTGAAGATGTGGCCAAATATGTGAAGAAGTGGCCAAATATGTGAAGAAGTGGCCAAATATGTGAAGATGTGGCCAAATATGTGAAGATGTTACCAAATATGTTAAAATGTGTTTTGATTTGTAAAAATGTAAGATTTGGTCAAATATGTGAAGTAGCGACCAAGTATATGATTACGTGATAAAATATGTGAATATGTGGCCAAATATGTTAAGATGTCAAATATGCTAAGCTGCGACCAAATATGTGAATATGTGGTCGAATATGTGAATATGTGGTCAAATATGTAAAGACAAAAATGGCACAAATATACAAACACAGGGGTTTAAAATGTTTCAAGAAATCGATTGGCATAAAGACCGGAACCTCGTGAAAATGATGCCTGGCCATCATGGACGGTCATTAAACTCAGTTGTGCTGTATAATTTAGTAGCAGACGACGTATTTTTCTTTGGGAAATAATGGAGGGAGAGTGGGCGGAAATTGAAAATACTAAATTTGCTTTTTTAATACGTTATAAACGGAGGGTGGCAAGGGCGGGGGTGGGGTGGGGGGTGGGGGGGGGGTGTTAGAGAATTGTTGGTTAGAAAAGTGATAGGGTTGAAGGTTGGAAAAGTATTAAAGGGTTAAAGAGTGGAAAAGTAGTAGAGGTTAAAGTTTACAAAGGTTTGTGTGATTTAAAATACATGTATATACACTTTGGTCTTGTGCAAACAGACACATTGAAACACACACACCCATCACACACACACACCTAGCCCATCACACAAACACACACACACACACCCATCACACACACACACACCCAGCCCATCACACACACACCCAGCCCATCACACACACACACACACCCATCACACACACACACACACCAGCCCATCACACACACACCCAGCCCATCACACACACACCCATC
This sequence comes from Physella acuta, assembly GCF_028476545.2. Taxonomy (NCBI): domain Eukaryota; kingdom Metazoa; phylum Mollusca; class Gastropoda; family Physidae; genus Physella; species Physella acuta. Next base: position 15,659 of record NW_026733241.1, read on the forward strand.
ACACACACACACCCAGCCCATCACACACACACACACAGCCCATCACACACACACACACACACACACACACACACACACACACACACACCCATCACACACACACACCCAGCCCATCACACACACACACACCCAGCCCATCACACACACACACATACACACACAACCAACACACACACCCAGCCCATCACACACCCAGCCCATCACACACACACACCCAACCCATCACACACACACACCCATCACACACACCCATCACACACACCCAGCCCATCACATCCCCCCTTCCCCCCCCCACACACATACACACACACCCATCACACCCCAGAGCCCATCACACACCCCCCCCCCAACACGACGTCAGCGACCGTCCGTGGCACCACGAGATTAAAACGGGATTCGCGTCTTAGTGTAGCAATTTCCTGCGCTGGTGTGTCACACAGGATTAGCCGGTGTCCTAGCCAGATTAGTCGGGGAGGGGGGGGGACGGGCTGAGACCGAGACTAGGCAGGCGAAAATCCTGGCAATCAGGCCAAGAACAAAGAGCCAATCTGGCCAATTAATCACCCAGACATAGTCCTTTAGCACCGACCCCAAACAGTTTGATCTGTCATTATGTCTACTAATTCTATATACCTTAATTATAATAAAAATTCCTTTTTGACCAGCCGCTCTCGGGGTAGGTGAAGTAGAGTTCACCTGTGTCTATGACCTCTGCGTATGAAGGGGTAATGTGGTCAGCAATAGGCTCAGCCGCATTTACTTTCCCTAACGTAAGTCAGGTACCCATCGGAGCTGAGTGGACTCAGAAAGATACTACCTCTAAACAGGAACCCAAACTCTAGACTTTCGGGTTAGCAGACGAGCGCTCTACTATTTGACCATGCCGTCTCACATATTAATTATATCGAGATAACGTCAGCAACCTTAGACATGTTTCCTGAGTGTTTTTTCGTTAGTGTAAAATTTCTGTGGAGAGTTCTTGTGTCAAAGACAAAGTGAATCAAACACTTCTACTGAAAAAAACGTTTCACTGTATCTCGGAAATTTTTTTATTTGCTAGTCTTAGGTCATCTAAAACTTTTTTTTTAAACCTTTAGTTAATGCCTTGTTAGCAGTCTTTAAAAGCCGTGAGATATAAAATGTGATATTCCTCTCCTGAGACATAATTCCTGTTCTAACTTTCCAAGAGAGCGCCCTACAAACTATACGAGCTGCTCCTCTGATTCGATGATTGTGGGTCTGGCCCAGTCAAATGACAGTCCTTTCGTTCCAATCAGGGCCAGTGTTAACATGAACCACACATTACCCTAATAGGGGAAGTAATTCATCGTTAACTCTTTTTCATCGCAAAATTATTTTTATTAACGTCCCTGCGACTCCTACAGCAAGGGAAGTAATTCAGCGCAGACAGACGTTTCCATTTATTTGTACATTCAATATAAGTCTGGTATTTGTGCTACTACTAGAATCACAATATAAGAATGATTATCGTATCTCATATATATATATATATATATATATATATATATATATATATATATATATATATATATATATATATATAATATAACATTATTTGCATTGAAAGTACACTTTGTTAGATCATTGATATTCTAGTTTAGCTCCCCTAGATAAAATATCACAAAAAATACAAATAATTACAATATTAAGAAACAGAAAATTTACTTTGTAGTTAATTGCTGTTTACAATTTTTTTTACAATTAAACATTTTTTAAAATTTATTTATTTATTTATTTTTTTGCTTTTTTATTTCGGTCAATGAATAGGTTTTGCTGCCGGTAAATTTTTTTATTTGTGAATATATGTGTGCGTATGTTTGCTGATGGTATATTTTTATTTGTGTATGTGTATGTATGTGTGTGTATTTATGTAGGTGTGCTGCAAGTATATTTTTTATCAGAATCTTTGCATTTGTGTATATATATGCATATGTGTGTTGCTAACTTGAGCGAGTTCACCTTATAATGTCTTAATATTATATAAAATCTAACAGTCATATTTTTGATGTCCTTTACACTATTCTATTCGCCTGTGCTAACTAAGGGACAAATGCACTATAAAACTGGGCGAATTAAAACTAAAACCAAGTGAATCAAGAAACTCGAGTTCCTGCCCCTTGACTGCTCGCTCGAGCAGCACTAGAGGGAGCTACCATGGCCGAACAAGACAGGATCGACCGCATTATTAAAAGAAGGACAGGGGCTGAGAGGACTGGAGACAGCGTTGCTGGTTACTATGACGATCATTCTCATCCGATTACCATTTTCACTTTCAATCTTCAAGGGCTTCATGAGGAAATGGAGAGCGATTGTCAAAGGGCGGTAATTCTGTTATTTCCTCGTCCAAGGGGGGACAATCTCTTCACAGCTTTATTTCATTTTTCTCAATACAGTCTCATTTTTTTCTTTTCTAACATACTGTATGAAGAGTGCTACCATTATGTGTAAAAAGGAAATTAAGTAATTTCGTAATTACATTTTACATTTTGTTATTTCTAAGGACAGGAACAAGTTTGAAAATTATATTTTGTAAAAATCTGAAATGTTAGCAAAAGTTCTTTCCAAAACTTAAACAGGCTGCAAAAGTTGATTTAAAAAAGAAATGCCTTGTTTTGTGACATAGTAATCTATAATATTTTTGTAAAAATATATGTTCAATTCAAACGAAATTAAGAAAAAAAAAGTTTTATTTAAAACCTAGGTTTATACTGAATAAAAAAAAAACATACGTACCTCACACAAAAACCATACAAACCAGCTAACACTACTCAACACAGTGCAGCATGCAAAATGGCTTCAATATGTATACAAATATTTCATCACTTTCGTAAAATCTATTGACATGTAGTTTATTGGTAACACCAAGCTTCACCCACCCCTTCCCCACATTAACACCAAGCCACCCCCACCCCACAGTAACACCAAACTTCATGCACCTCACACCCAACCCCTCAACTCGCAACTAACACATCCCCCACATCTCCCCCAGCCCACACAAAAAAACCCATCTCCCATCCCTTACAAGATCTCTTCCATCATCTCAACAATCTTTCCAATCTAATCCCCAATCTTACCCCCTCCCTGCACCCCTTACAAAATCTACTTTACCCACCTCCTCCTCTGCACTCATCCTATCTCGCCGCGACTTAAATGTTCAATTTTAACCCCCCCCCCCACCACCCCCATTTTTCCCTACATCGCCCCTCACATTTTTTACCTCACCAAATAACTTTCTTCTAGCCCCCCCCCCCCCCTGTACTGTTACACACAGCCCACATTCTCATTAGCCAACACCGTTTAATGATTTTCTATATTTGCTATTTTACAAAAAAAAAATGAACAGAAAAACTAATTAGCAACTATTCTAAAAAATATTTTAATGAGTCTTGTTACTTAAAGTAGACACTAATTAGACCATTCTGTATTTAACTTCTGGACTTTATGAGACCAGTTGCACCAATAACTACAGGTGGTGACACATAACGGTGACACGTGATGGTGACACGTGATGATGACGCACAATGTCCTAAATGCACTCTAGTAATTTAAATTGACAGCTGCATTTTTTTTTACTTTTCAGCTATAACCCGAAATAATATAACGATCAAATGACTAACGACTTTTAGAATACCAGATAACTTTAAAAAATGTATGTATTGATAACCAGTTGAATACTTACAGTTTGAACAGAATGTCGCAAAATGTATGCATTGATAACCAGTTGAATACTTACAGTTTGAACAGAATGTCGCAAAATGTATGCATTGATAACCAGTTGAATACTTACAGTTTGAACAGAATGTCGCCAAATGTATGTATTAATAACCAGCTGAATACTTACAGTTTGAACAGAATGTCGCAAAATGTATGTATTGATAACCAGTTGAATACTTACAGTTTGAACAGAATGTCGCCAAATGTATGTATTAATAACCAGCTGAATACACACAATTTGAACAGAATGTCGCATCATACACCGACTTGTGCAATTCAGAAAATGCGAAAGGAACCAAGATCGCAGCTACAAAATTCAAATAAAGCGATACTTGATCCTTTTTATATTTTATCTTGGTATCAATCGTGGATCAGCTAATGATAATTTTAAAATAACAGCTGAAACATATGAACTCTACTTCACCTGCCCAACGGATCGCTAAATCTAAAGAGGATTATTTACAAGAGTTGAACATGGCAACGTAAAAGTATATATGTAGCTCTAATTGCAGCGTGTCATCTAAAATAGAAGTTGGCCTTCAGGATCCGATACGTGCTTCCGAATACGAACATGCTTCGGGATACGAACATGCTTCGGGATACGAACGTGCTTCGGGATACGAACGTGCTTCGGGATACGAACGTGCTTCGGGATACGAACGTGCTTCGGGACACATAGAGTTTCTGATTATTTCCACTTGACACAATCCGGAATTATTTTTTTCCGTACTGAGCAGGTTGGGGTGTTACATCCTCCATCAACACCCCCGAGTTTGCACACAGTTCATGGCGTCAAGAGTCCGTAATAACTGATTTTGTACACAGTTCGTGATATTGAGTCAGCAATAACTGATTTTGTACACAGTTGGTAATATTGAGTCAGCAATAACTGGGTTTGTGATTACACAGCTGTTGACTCGTCACCATGAATCAAGCCATTGATTTCCCATTTCCCAGACAACACTGGCACACTGAGGGTCACCTCGTCCATTGGCTGGCTCTAGAGATCGCTCGAACTTTCTCAGGGTGGAGGGCTGCTAGAGTGCCACATGGTCAGGCATGCGGGGGTCCGGGGTCAATTAGGGGGACCGGAATTAATTAGGGGTTCGGGATCATTTAGGGGGTCCGGGATCATTTAGGTAGCCCGAATCGGTGCACTAGTTAGATTAAATTTTTAAAAATATACTGAATCAATTTGAAACTTTTTAAAAATCATAAACGATGTACACTTTTGTACACCATGTACACCTGTGAACTAGACCGACGCTGGCACGCCATACGGAATCAAACTAAAGATCCTAACTGAAGACCTTCGGGTCTGTAACTTAGTGCTCTACCACTACGCCCCCGCCATTTAATTACTTATTTACTTATAAAAATTTTTACTTCTAAATTCTGTTTGTAAATTATTTGATAAACCATTGATTCAAAGCTCGGACAGGATCTAAAAAAATCAAACCTCGGGGACAAATTTCTAAAACTCAGCCACGCCCTACCCACCCCACAGCCACGCCCTACCCACCCCACAGCCACGCCCTACCCCACAGGCTCCCTGAGATCGGTCAATGTGATTAGAACTCCGTGTCGCTTGTCCACTCTCTGTTTGTCCAGTTGACTGTATTTAACTGTCCCTCCGGACACTCAAGTCCGTGTTGTATTTTGCGGGTCACTAACTCCGGTTCTTTTATTGGGTCGACAGCGATGCTCTTGTCCAGTTCGTTCTGTGATGACGTGGGTGTGGATTACGCCAAGATTGATCAAGATGTGGATTTAGCGAATGTCTAAGTACATGTGGATATGGCAAAGGTAGCTATGGATTTAGTGAAGGTCAATATAGGTGTGGATTAAGTGAAGGTCAATGTAGGTGTAGATTAAATGAAGGACGACCATCTGGAAAAGTCTTTGTTAACATGCTAATGCAAAAGTGGTGCAGATGGTTCTTTGGTTTGGTTGTGGTGGTAATGTGTGTGTATGTGTGTGTATGTGAGTGTTTGAGAGTGAGAGAGCGGAGAGTGGGGTGGTAGTGTGTGTGTATGTGAGTGTATGTGTGTGTATGTGAGTGTGTGAGAGTGGGGTGGGTCAGCACCCTTATCCTCGAACGACGCCGTCTTTACCAGTGTACTCACCATTAATGCCAAAGGGTTTTGGACAACACCCGTCACGTGACGACACCCATCACGTGACAATACCCCCGGAGCGTCTACTGGTCATGTGACTCGACATGCCCCTGTATGACCAGTGTTACAAGACAGCCTTAGGCGCCTCAGCTCAGCTGACCCACCGTGTGTTATGGACAGCTGGATGGGCACAGCGAGAAATTTTGTTGACACACGTGTGTTGTACACAGTAACACACATGTGTCGTACACAGTAACACACACACACAAGTCACAAACCTAAAATATCTGAGTCCACCCATACCCCTCCATACCATAACCCCCCACACTCTACCCCTGCATACCCTACCCTAAACCTCCATACCCTACCCCCACCTCACCATACCTATCCATACCCTACCCCTCCGTACCCTACCCTACCCTATCCCACCCTTCCCCTACCCCACCATACCCTACCCTTTTATCCTAATATTCCCCCCCCCCCCCCCCACCTCCCCTTCGGCTATACCGCTGAAGTCTTAATATCATTTTGTCAAGTCACTGTTGCATGGCTAAAACTGTCAAGTTCGTTGAATATTTGACCTTGGATATTAACAGTTTGTTAAATTATCCTCAAAGCCGAGCAAACTTGACCTTGGATTTTAAAAGTTTGATAAAAAAAACAGCAAATGAAACAAAACATTCTAAACGAGACATTACAAATGATAATTTTTTAAACTCAGAATAAAAAAAGAATATAAAAATGTAATGTCTCAAAGCGGAGCTGTACGCTAGGCTATTTCTCCAGTGTGATCAGATTAAATAAGCCGGGAGTGATCTCCCCTAAACTTTCTCGAATATTCTTATATAAAACTACGGGTGATGGCAACTCGGGATATAATCATGATTTTTAATCCATTTTTAACTACTTAAACTTTTAAAAACAGAATAGAATCTCGCAGAAAAAGAATTGCGCACCAAGTAAACGCCAAACAATATGTGTATAATAATGCGGAATATTATTGGTACTTTATAAATTTACATGCGTTTTTTGAGAAATCGGAAATAGCGTAAATTACTACTTCCGATCAACGGAAATTACTCAAAATTTATTAGAAGACAGAGAATTAGATCTTTTACTTTCTTGTGAAATCTGATATATCTACCTGAAACAGTACTCAAGTTAAAGGCTTTTGAAAAATTGAAAGTAGAATAAGATCCACTTCGGGTTACCGGTATCCGCTGAAAAGTTGATACAGAGCTACTTATTTGATGTAATACTTATATCTGAAATTTCATCAACCTAGCTGTAACGATACTCTAGTTATCGTGTTCACAGACACAAACACAAACACAGACACACGGACAAAACAAAAAATTATGTTTTTCCGCTTTAGGGAGGTGTAAAACATCAAGATTTGGAAACATTTCGATTTTTTTTGCACAGATTAAAATACTTCCTCTATACTTCGTATACGAGAAAGTAAAATAATAATCATTAAAAAAGTTTTTAAAAACACGTTTTCTAATTGAACTAAAAAGTAGAAAATAAATGCTATACATCACAATAATGCAAGCGATCACTCTACTATAAGCGATGAAAAACGTGGGGCGCCGAAGTAAAAGTTATATTACTATTGATTAGATAATACTATTGACTTTTATTAGGGAGCTTGTAGAGAGTCAACAGTATTAGAAACTGTAAGAAAATCACGGCGCCCCACGTTTTTCATCGCTTATAGTAGAGTGATCGCTTGCATTATTGTGATGTATAGCATTTATTTTCTACTTTTTAGTTCAATTAGAAAACGTGGGTTTTTAAAAACTTTTTTTAATGATTATTATTTTCTACTTTTTAGTCTTTGTCTGTTTGTTTGCATTAAAATCTTGCTATCGATTTTATCTTTTCACTTTTTTTTGGGTAAACGAAGACAACTCGTAAAAAACACGTTGTGGGAATACGTTACTGACTAGAACACATAGATTTGAACCCGCGCCGAGGGGGATAACAATCGTGTACCCAACCACTCGACCATATCGTCTCCCCCATACTGGCCACCAGTTGTTACGTTCTGGTTGTTTGTACACAAACACCGCGTGAGAACTACTCAGTAAGCAAAAAGAGGGAGAGTACCGAACCTTGTTTTCATCAAATTACAGTTACTGGGTTATGTCCCTTTTTCCCCCACGTTTTTTTGTACAATTATATAGCGGTTTAAAATGATCAATAAAATGTTTCCATGGATCAATTTAGTAATAATAACAATTGAATATTCTATTGTCATCCAAAACAAAGCTTCCCTGAAAATTTCAGCGCGTTAGCTAACTGGGAAGTGCCAGAAATTTTGATCGCAAGATTTGATTGGAAAAACAAACAAACAAACAGAGGCGAAAGCAAGTTAAAGAAAACGTGGGAAAAAACGTGGGAAAAAAAACTACCCTTGTAGTTTAGACGCCCGGTTTTACCCCTGTAGACGCCCGGTTCTACCCCTGTAGTTTAGACGCCCGGTTCTACCCCTGTAGACGCCCGGTTCTACCCCTGTAGACGCCCGGTTCAACCCCTGTAGACGCCCGGTTCAACCCCTATACCGTGGGGTTAGACGACCGCTTTAGAAAGCTATAACTCAGCCAACAAAGGTCCCTTCCGGGCGGAGAACGACAGATGTAAATTACCCGGATAAATGTGGGCACTTTACCCGCTAGGGTAAAACTACATCCGGTTTACGCATCAATACTTTCTAAACGAACATCCGGCGGGGGTGGGAGGGGGGGGGGGGTAAGTAAACATCTAATGGCGGCGTACTGTGACGTCACGTTTTACGAAGATGGACAACAGACGATAGGTTTACGGGTCACCTATAGATGTACAGACCACATATAGTAGCACATATAGAAGTACGGTCCACATATAGTAGCACACATAGATGTAAGGACCACATATAGTAGCACATATAGAAGTACGGACCACATATAGTACTTTACAACTGTCATAAATAGCTGACTTAATTATCCGACCACCACTTCATGTGATTACATCTTAAAGCTTACAGCTTACATGTAGTGGCGTAGCGAGGTCGGGTATCACCCGGTGAGGCACTTAAAGGTGTCACCTCCTAGAGGCGTAGCGACCCTTCCCGGGGACAAACTTTCAATTTTCGATTTGCACCCCCCCCCCCCCCCCCTTCAAACTATCGATTTGCACCTCTTAAAAGACTATTTAACACTCGAATTATCATTTATCTCTATATATTTTGTTATTTTTGCCTTGGTGTCACCCCCTTAAATGGTGTCACCCGGTGCGGTCCCCCCCCCTCGCTACTACTCTGCTTACATGGACTATTCAGAATTTAAACCTCTAGATCTAGAATCAATTAAGACTACTCGTAGATTCACCAACATCACAATCAAGTAGATGTTGGCGTACAGTACATGTCTATCGTGTGTCCCATTAAACACGTTTTTAATTTTTGTTTTTCTTGCAAATTCAGAGCAGCAGTTGTTTGTTGTTTCAAGACTAGTAAAATCTGGGTTAGAAAGTTCTAACCACACGGCACTAAACATTTTAGGAAAATTAAATCTGAACAACACACAGTTCAAACAAAGAACACACTAAACAATTTCCTAAATGTACATTTGAACAATACCCATGCTAAACAGAGTTTCTTCCAGGCATCTCTTCGGGGGGGCGAAGCCCCCCCGAAAATTTTTTACCGCCCCCCCGAACGAAATGAAATTTATATAATTTATATAGAAAATATATACTTTTAACAGTGTCCGCCCCCCCGAAGAAAGTTTACCGCCCCCCCGAAGATTTCAAGTGCCCCCCCGGAGAAAAAAGTCTGGAAGAAACACTGATGCTAAATACAGTTGAAACCAAGATCACACACAACATTTGACACCATTTAAAACTTGAACACATTGTTGTGAGCTGTGCATGTCATACTATGATGACTCGGGAGACGGCCAAACACACATGAGGGGGCGGCGGACAAGTGGAAGATTATGGTTGAGGGCCTAGGGGGGAGGACAAGAGGAAGATTATGGTTGAGGGCCTGGGCGCCACAAGGTGTAAAGACTGAGTCAAGCGAGTCAAGTTTACGTCATCGAATGAGCCAACAAACGGGAGGAAATGAGGTAAACAAATTTGATCATTTAGATATGAGAAAAGTTTAAATTTAATCGAAGTTAAATTGGAGTTATTACTTTCCTACCCATTGCTAAAATTATTCGTATGCGAAAATTCGATGAGTAATTTTTAAATTATAATAAGCTTTTCTAATTTATAAATGATAGAAAAATTAACCCATTTTTTTGAGTAATAAAAAAAAAAAATAATTTTCAAATTCAGAACTAAAGACAAAACAGCCACTTCAAGGTTCTGTTGGTACAACACATCTTTACATATTTTATACCATACAAACACGACTTTTTACCCCCCCCCCCCCAACCCTTCCCCAAATTCCCACACGACACCACACTTGTTTGGATCCCCCACCCACCACACACCGCACACCACACACCACACACCACAGAAACAAATCGTGTTGAAGCTGAATTGTGTCTATTATTACAATATGCTTTGAGGCTATGACAGAAAAAAACATAACATACATCACTGTTTAACCATATCCTTAATTATTTAAAGGTAAAACTATTTTGGGATAAACTCAATTTAACAATTTAATGGATGTACTTTTATGTTGTTTCAGATAAAAATGTATTCTTTACGAATTTTTATCTATTTATTTTGAAAATCCTTTTATGCTATTAAAATAGTTTTAAAATCTATATGAGAAAATCTATATGTATGGTTTTATGTTATGTTGCAAGTAACAATATATCATGTAACAAGCAACTGTAGGTTAGCTAGTTGTATTCGCCACTTACCCAACCATTCACATTGCAACTGTTTAGCGATGTCAATTCAATAAAATCAATAGCTGAGTTAAATAACACTGCGCTCAACAGTATCTTTAATCCAAACAATGAACTTAGCTCTATTTACATCATGTACATTGTTCACGAACCCTAAGCTCTATAAGAATCATGGACATTGTTCACGACCCCCCCACCCCCCCCCCACCCCCCACTCTATATGAATCATGGACCTTGTTCAGGAGCTTGTCTATTGGACAACATCCGTGATGCCCAGCATCACTGGGTGAAGGACACAACGGGTGAAGGACACAACGGGTGAAGGACACAACGAGTGAAGGACACAACGGGTAAAGGACACAACGGGTGAAGGACACAAACAACTAGCGCCAACGTTCATGTCGAGGCTAAAACACGGGCAAAATGATGTTGACTTGGGTTAATTAACTTAAAGAAATCTTAATTACTTCTTGAAGTAAACACAGGTTAAGTCTGTTGATTAGAGACTTGGGGTTAAATATGTAGGTGGGTGGGTGTTTGGTGTGTAGGTGGGTGGGTGTTTGGTGTGTAGGTGGGTGGGTGTTTGGTGTGTAGGTGGGTGGGTGTTTGGTGTGTAGGTGGGTGGGTGTTTGGTGTGTAGGTGGGTGGGTGTTAGATGTGTAGGTGGGTGGGTGTTTGGTGTGTAGGTGGGTGGGTGTTTGGTGTGTAGGTGGGTGGGTGTTTGGTGTGTAGGTGGTTTGATGCGTAGGTGGCCGGGGTTTGATGTTGGGCGGGGTTTGATATGTAGGTGGGCGGGGTTTTAAGTATAGGTAAGTGGATTTCCGATGATTAGCTAGACGGTTTGATGAAAGTGGGTAAGTTTGTTGACCAGCTAAGCGAAGTTCGATGTTTACCTTTTCCGCCAGACATCCGTATAAAAAATATCACATAGGTGAAATACTTAGATTAAACGGGAATGTATATCTTCTTTCAGTTGCCATGGCAACAGTCTGTAGATGACTCCCTGGCACGGATGAAATAAGGGGAGATGTTTGTTGCTTCGTGTCCCATGTCAATGATAGGGATTCAATGTCTCAACATGGCTGTCTTATGATAGGTGAGTAAACAACAACGCAGTTTTATTACAGGTAAACTGGGCTGTCGAGACGGATGAGAACAGGGCTGTCGAGACAGATACCATAAGAGGTAAAGACGTAAAAGTAAAATCTCCAACCCTCCTGGTTAAAAAAGTTGCCCAAATGTCGGTTGAGTGGACAGCTAACCTCCTCCCTGCCAAATGTCGGTTGAGTGGACAGCTAACCTCCTCCCTGCCAAATGTCGGTTGAGTGGACAGCTAACCTCCTCCCTGCCAAATGTCGGTTGAGTGGACAGCTAACCTCCTCCCTGCCAAATGTCGGTTGAGTGGACAGCTAACCTCCTCCCTGCCAAATGTCGGTTGAGTGGACAGCTAACCTCCTCCCTGCCCAAATGTCGGTTGAGTGGACAGCTAACCTCCTCCCTGCCAAATGTCGGTTGAGTGGACAGCTAACCTCCTCCCTAGTACCTGAGGTCACGTGACCGTGGTGCCAGCATTAGGGCACCTCATTAGCGTGATCGTCTGCAATACAGGGTCGGCTCACTGTCGGGAGTGGATTGAGATCACGTGATACCCGTACTGTCAAGGTCACATGATACCCGTCCTGTCAAGGTTACATGATACCGTTACTAAGCTTTAAATCACACGGTCGGTTTGTCTATGCTGGTGTGTGTGTGTGTGTGTGTGAGTGAGTGACACTTCTCCCGGTTAAACATTGAGACAGGGGTCAATTAGTGCGTTCGTCTCCTCCCAGAATCAACAGTCTGGACCAACAGTTTTGTCTGGGCAAGACTAGATGGACCAACACAATGGCCCATACACTCTAGCTAGGGTAGAGTTGTAGCAGTCTTAAGAAGGTTCGAGTTTTCTTACAGCTATCAACTATGTGAAGAGACGGTTTTATTTAAACAATCGGTTCTGCTACAATTGGAAGCGGTCAAGGCGTCTCCACAATTTTCTGAAACACCTTTCGAGAGCTAGTTGTCAAATACAGCTTATCAAATATGTAGCGTACTCGTTGAACATAGATTATACACAGAACTAAAAATAAAAATGGTACAAGTGTAATGATGTGGTTCACGTTGCTAAAGAAGGTGATAATAAGCTGGACTTGAGTAGATTGGACTTTCAACAACGTCTCGCATGACCAGGTAGCTAACTGGGTTTTTCGCACGCTTCGTTCTGTGTTTGCCATAAACAAAGTAGCAGCTGTTGATGCCAACCATCTCGGCTGTTTTTCTCTTTCAATCGCTTGTTCCCACCCCCTCATTGACTGATCACAAGAAATTAGCAACAATGTTGACATTCTCTAAATGCATTTTTGACACCCCATAAAATTACAGCCCTATATTGTAAGGCCACCAAAGTCCTAGCGGTACATTTGTAACACAGGAAGACACTACAAAGGTGATAGTCAACCGACTGTTTCATCTTTAACTTCTATTTTAAAAAAATGCCCTATTATTCCATTGAATGATTATCATATCCAGATAATCGCCTATATTGAATGTATATTTACGATAGCAAACTTCAATTTGTTGGTTCTCTCTGATATTCAAACCTGAATACATTTCGCGTGACAAAGTAAACTTTCACATGTATGAAAAATGTTTTCAGACATTGACCAAAACGTGTGCTCTACGATTCTCACTTTTCTCCGTCTAGAATGTTCTCTATCATTGCTCCCCCTCTTTAGACTTCCTGCGTCATGCTAGCAGAGAAGCGAGTAAAAACTAAGACGGATAAAACTATATAGAAATAGATATCAATAAACAATTAGAGCCCTAGACTATATACACACGTCCTTGTACATAAACAGGAACGTTGTGAGCCAAATATTTGGGACATAATTAAAGCTCAGCTAGGAAATAGATGCACGAATCAGGGTGGGGGTGGGGAGGGGAGGGGTGCGGGTGTGAGAATGAAAGATTGGGATTCTGAGAAAACCGTGAGCCCACCCTAGCAACCACCTCTGCTTGATGACATACAACCCCCTCCCCAACTTCTATAACCATCAATACCCCCCCCCCTCCCCCACCCCCACCCATGGTTTACAGCCAGTTTGATTTGATTTCTCCCCACCCATTCATCTTACTTCCGGTGGATTCCCGTCCCAGAAGAATGTAGAGGTACCACTCGCAGAGATGGCACATGAAAATATCGTCATAACGGTGGGGGTGGGGGTGGGGGTGGAGGTATCGGAGCAAACTAATGACAAAAAACCTAGGAGCAAGGGCGGGGGAGAGGGTAGGGCAGGTTGGGGGGGGGTTTGTGGTTTAGGTAGCACGATTGGGGAAACCTAGAAAATTAAATTAAGAAATGTCAAGATGGAGAGGAAGCGAGATGCATTATTGAGAGATGATGTCGGATGTATTTTCTGGAATTTTCTATGTGCTTTGGGAGAGAATTTTGGATACGTTCGGGGATATATTTTTATTTAGTTTGGGGAGAGCATTTTGGATACGTTTGGGAGAGAGGTTTTGATATTGGGTGGAGTTTAGGGAGAGAGTTTTGATATTGGGTGGAGTTTGGGGAGAGAGGTTTTGATATTGGGTGGAGTTTGGGGAGAGAGTTTTGGATAGCGGAGAGAGAATTTCATATAATTTGTGATTAAAAATAGAATTCACGGTGAAAAAATTCAAATAGATTTTCCGACAAGTTAAGTTTGGTAGCTTCACCTTTTGAATGCTACCATGTAGCTGGTAGCTTCACCTTTAGAATGCTAACATGTAGCTGGTAGCTTCCCCTTTTGAATGCTACGATGCACCTGAGTCCCTGAAAATCATAAGTTACATGCGCATTAAAGCTAATTTCATCACTAGATAGACCACTGTAAGGTATGTTGAGATTAACGACGATCAATCTAACAGGTTATAGTGTATGGAACTTTGGAAAGTGTTGGACTAATTTTGTACTAGGGACTCTAAACAAACAACCGTAGACCATCTTATGTTAGTCACACAGTTTGTAATCGCTTTTTAAATAACCTATTGCGTTCTTAATATGTGATTATTTATCGATATTCGTTTTGATCGAAAATAAAATACCTCAAAGCTTTTATCGGTTGTGTGATAATGTGATAAATTGTGTTATTAATGTGATCAGTTGTGTGATTAATGTGATCAGTTGTGTGATTAATGCCTTTTAACTCGAACTGGTGGTTTCCTTAATGTGTCCCAAGTAACTTTAAAAGTGACGTACAAAATCCGACGTCCTGGTGATGACGTCCATTGTTGATAACCTCACAGACGTCAAGTTCTCACGTCATTATGATGACGCTAAAAGTACTTGACGTCCTGTTGAAGACGTCGATAGTATATACATTTCTCTGGGAATTTTTTCCCCAACAAAACGTAATGACGTTTTTAGCTAGTGGAATCTACTGGAAAAGTCACGTGATGAGAGAAAAAAATCAAAGGAAATACGGAACAACCCTGGGGTGTTTACAACGTGATACAGTTGTTAAGTGAATATTGGGGGGGGGGGGAGCTGGTGTGGTGGGTTAGTGGCTAGGTGGTTACAACGTGATACAGTTGTTAAGTGAATATTGGGGGGGGGGGGGGGAGCTGGTGTGGTGGGTTAGTGGCTAGGTGTTTACAACGTGATACAGTTGTTAAGTGAATATTGGGGGGGGGGGGTGGGCCTGGTGTGGTGGAATAGTAGCTAGGTATTTACAACGTGATACAGTTAAGTGCATATGGGGGGGGGGGGGGGGGGGGGCTGGTGTGGTGGGTTAGTGGCTATGTGTTGTATGGTAGTGTAGTATGTTAGTAGCATAGTTGGCCAATATGTTAGTGACGCTGTGCGCTCTATGGTTGGCCATAATATTTTGGACGCTATAAATTTTTTCACTACGTGTTTCATTCTTTTGTAAAAAACAAAAAAAAAAAACAACTCAGCACTAATATATTTAAGTTTCTTGATTAGTGTGAAGTTAAGTAGGTGTGGGGAGGAGGGAGGGGGTGAGACTTTATTGGTCAGGATTGATGATAACAAAATGTAACAATAACAAAGTAACTGTAACATACAGCAAAAATGAAAGGTTTTTCCAGAGATGATTTGAATGTTATTCGAAAAGTGACCGCAATAGTTTTAAAATCAATACATTGAAATCAATGATCGAAGTTAAAAATAAAATCCTTCTGTTTGATTTAGTACAGTGAATGTTTTGTTACTGTGGTTTAAAGTTGCGGTTGGTGTTTTGTAACTGTGGTTTTAAAGTTGCGGTTGGTGTTTTGTAACTGTGGTTTTAAAGTTGCGGTTGATGTTGTGTTACTGTGGTTTTAAAGTTGCGGTTGGTGTTTTGTAACTGTGGTTTTAAAGTTGCGGTTGGTGTTTTGTAACTGTGGTTTTAAAGTTGCGGTTGATGTTGTGTTACTGTGGTTTTAAAGTTGCGGTTGGTGTTTTGTAACTGTGGTTTTAAAGTTGCGGTTGGTGTTGTGTTACTGTGGTTTTAAAGTTGCGGTTGGTGTTGTGTTAATGTGGTTTTCAGTTCCCGTTGGTGTTTTGTAACTGTGGTTTTAAAGTTGCGGTTGGTGTTGTGTTACTGTGGTTTTAAAGTTGCGGTTGGTGTTGTGTTAATGTGGTTTTCAGTTCCCGTTGGTGTTGTGTTAATGTTGTTTTCAGTTCCCGTTGGTGTTTTGTTATTTTGTTTTATTGGAACCGTACCCTGCTGATGACGTCACGGGCGTCTGCTAGAACAACGCTGGCAGACGTAAAGACCCTCTACATGGCGCTCACGACTCTAACGGCACGCGCCCGGCTTATGCACCCCGGGGCAGACCCCCGGGCAGACCCAGGGGCTAATTTCTGCTGGATCAGCTCACGCCGACTGGGGGACACTGCGATAAATCAGGGGGAGAGGACTCCAAAATGCCATACTACTTCGCTCCCCTTTTGCTGATTCATTTGCGTTTTCGCTTACCAACAATCTTTCTATTTTTCAAGGCGTTGATCCGATTCTTTAAAGCAGTTATTGAACGAGAGCTAAAGTTGCAGAGCTTAGCAGTTATAGAATGAGCTAAAGTTCCAGAGTTTAGCAGTTATTAAACGAGCTAAAGTTCCAGAGCTTAGCAGTTATAGAACGAGCTAAAGTTCCAGAGTTTAGCAGTTATTGAGCGTGCGGTTATTCCAGAGTTAATTTTCCGAACATGCGGCTGATAAATGAGGATGTAGTAGGTGTCCAGTTGATAGAATTTTTCTCGTGTGCAGTCGCTTGAAAGATTTTATTGAAAGGAACCCGTCGACCGACTTGTTGGTTGTATTTGATTTTACGGACAACCCTCCCACGTTCTCACAAAAAACGCCATTCGTATTCACGTATGCGCAGTTGTAGACTTGCGCATTAGGATTACAAGTTGTCGGATGACGTAGCCATGATCCGATATAAAGGTTCGACAAGGTTAAGGCCATGTTGTATTTAGTTTTTGCAGTTGTAAAAATAGTGAAAACAGGACAAATATTTCAAATGTTTAAAAAAATAATTTTAAGCATCAATGCTATAACAAAATAAAGAAAGAAGTTTTAAAACATTTTAAATTTTAATTAAACAAAATAAATTTAAACGTAATGGTTTTTAGCCTTTTAAAAAGTTGAATTTTAAAAGCTGAAAATACGAAATTTTACAACTTTTTCTAGCCAATAAAAGTAGACCACGGTCTTTACCTTTTCGCACTGCTACTGGGAAGGGTCCATTAATGGACCAATCAAATCTGGGGACAGACCAATGACACACGTACACGAACCTAGCCTAATTATGACGTCATCAGTATTCCCAGCAGACGTGTTCTCTGTCCCCAGACTTAGCAGACGTCCATCTTGTTGCCCTACTCCCGCTTTCTGAACACGGACTGGTCGCCTGAAATAGACTCCAGCGCCAGACTTTAACCGGGCACATCACGATCTGATGTCACGTGGTCATGCCATCAGTGGCACATCACGATCTGATGTCACGTGGTCATGTCATCAATGGCACATCACGATCTGATGTCACGTGGTCATGCCATAGTGGGACATCACGATCTGATGTCACGTGGTCATGTCATCAGAGGCACATCACGATCTGATGTCACGTGGTCATGTCATCAGAGGCACATCACGATCTGATGTCACGTGGTCATGCCATAGTGGGACATCACGATCTGATGTCACGTGGTCATGTCATCAGAGGTACATCACGATCTGATGTCACGTGGTCATGTCATCAGAGGTACATCACGATCTGATGTCACGTGGTCATGTCATCAGAGGCACATCACGATCTGATGTCACGTGGTCATGTCATCAATGGCACATCACGATCTGATGTCACGTGGTCATGCCATAGTGGGACAGGCTAGGATAGTTAGGAGCAGGACAAGTTAGGAGCAGGAGCAAGTTAGGAGCAGGAGCAGGCCAAGTTAGGAGCAGGCAGGGTAGGAGCAGTCCCAAATTGTCCACCCCCAACAGTACAGTGGCGTAGCTTGGCCAGGCTCAATGGGTCTCCATGTAACTTCCGCTTAAAATACACGGTAAATTGTATAGCATTTAATGTCTTCTGGTGTCCTTGTGGATACAAATGTGATGGACCAATTATATCAAGACCAGACTTCTCCCCCCCCCCCCTCAATCTTTTGTCTGTAAGGAGCGGGACATAAATATATACTCAACATGATAATCAATGATCGATAACATTGTCAATCATATAACATACAGTTTGTGCTTTTAATTTTGTACTTGGCGACATATAAAGTAAAGCGTACATTAAAATAGGAAATTAAAGTAAATATGTTAAAAAATAAACATTTATCAAATAGTACCATTCACAAACTTTATCGGAGCATTTTTACACACACACACACACACGCACGCACACACACATATATAAATGCATGTAGGTCTGTACTTGTAAAGCTGTCCACCAACGAAGCTGTCCACCAATAAAGCTGTCCACTAATAAAGCTGTCCACCAATAAAGCTGTCCACCAATAAAGCTGTCCACCAATATAGCTGTCCACCACTAAAGCTGTTCACCAATAAAGCTGTCCAATAAAGCTGTCCACTAATAAAGCTGTCCACCAATGAAGCTGTCCACCAATATAGCTGTCCACCACTAAAGCTGTTCACCTCACTTTAGTGAAGACAAACCGTTTGGTGACCCTGCCCTTGTGTCTGTCCCTCCCCTCCCCGTCAAACTTGGAGGTGAAGTGTAACATTTTCTCCTCGTGTGCCGGACTGATCATCTCTTCTATCTCCTCCTCGACCCCGTCGTCCACGCTAAAGCTGACCTTTTTCCGACTACAGCTCGACCTTGACCCGCCAGCACCATCCCTTGACCCTCGCCTGATGTACCTCTGCGTGCCATCCTTGACCTCCTCTGTGTGTGAGATGTGTTTCTTGTTTGTCTGTTTTTGTGAGTCCCCTCCAGCCTGCAAGTCTAAACTCGCAACCAAAGCATTAGCTTTACTTTTAGAAACGTTAATATGACCTTGACATTTAGATATCACTTTCGGTGTATAACGAATGTCATTTCCGGTTTGGTGTTGCTTTCGAGACGAAGAACTACCGGACCGGACTCGGCATTTTCCGTGTGCCGACGAAGTCTTCGGACTAGGGGATCTCTGACTCACCTCGCTGGTTTCTCCGGAAGAGTCCGAATCAGATGTTTCCGGAGACGACGCCCGGCTTGTGTTGCTGGTGTCAGAGCTGTAGTCTTCTTCCTCACTCTCCGCTTCCTCGATCTCATCCTCCTCCTCTACTTTCTTATCGTCGTTATCGCCGAGGTTCTTGAGTAAGTTGTTCGATATGAAGCAGAGAATCGCCATTGGTTTCTTCATCTTACTCACATGTTCGTCGTTCTTCGAGCTGTGCGGCGAGAATCTTGTGCTGTCGGAGCCGGAAGTCTCAGAGCCGGAAGTTTCGGAGCCGGACGTCTCACTGTCCGATCTCGACGTGGTTTTGCCGGACGAGACTCCGGACGTGTCTGTGGTGGACGTCTCAGAGGTTGACGTCAGTATCGGCTTCAGATTGAAATGTTTCTCCAGCTTTCGGTTCCTGATGCCTGGCTTATCGACAGCCTTCCGTACAAATTTTCCGGCATTGCCGGCTCCCTTTCCTTTGGCGGGAAAACTTTTTTTCATTTCAACAGTTCCCGGCTAATTTATACAAAGTTCAGTTCACTTGACTTTACTCTGATGTAGAATGTTCCAGATATTAAACTAGTAACCACGTCAGTAACTACTTACTTTGAATTTATCATAAGAACAAACCACATAAAATACTACAACATCCTGTTTACAATTTTGTGTTTACTTCCGGCTAAATGTCTAAAAAGTGAAAAAGTGTGACGGCCTTTTAGTGAAAAAAATTAATATTATTTCTATTGTTCTGATTTAAAGTAGTAATGAAAATTGTTTATTCAAATAACATTAAAATTGTATTTGTTTTGTTTTAATTACGAAATATTACAAGCAGAGCTGTTACTTTAAACAATAATTATAAGATAACTAAAAGAAAATTGTCGAGACAAAATATGAAGTCAAAAAACTATAATAAAAACTGCTTTGATTTTTAGGATAATACCAAGCAGAAATTATATTAATTTGCTTGTAATATTTCGCAATTAAAACAAAATGAATACACTTTTAATGTTACTTGAATAAACAATATTTTAAAAAATATTTACATATAAATACATTAATAAAAAAATACTTTAAAAAAACTTTTTAAAAAACCACGTTTTTCTTGTGGACTAAAAAGTAGAAAATAAATTTTTCTTTTGTGCTTCCTCGAGCTGTGCAGATTCTTGTTTAATAAAATAAAGTTTTAATAACAAGCTTTTATACAATTATGCAAGTATTTAAAACTGCGCCAATATTGTCATAATTAAAATGTAAAAAATAAAAGCAGTAACATTGATGTGGAATGATATTTTTAACAACACTGTGAACCGTATTCTATCGTTTAAAAAGTATTTGTAATTTACGGCAAAATGCAACACACAAATACTGTCTATTCTAGAGAAAATAAATATTCGTTGATAATATTCCAAAAATATTGCGAAAATAACAAGAAAATGTGGCAGAAAACTATTTTTGTGTAGTGTGTTGAAATCCGTTTTTTTAAAAATTAAATATATTTAATTAAAAAATTGATTGACATATCCCTGCTTGAATACGAAAATATAACAAAATCGAACACCCAAGTTGCCAGTTCCAATGGTATCCATAGTTACCAAAATGGCGCCGACTGTTGTTAGTTGCCTCTATGTCCTTGACGCTCCACCAAATTTGTAGGTTAAATAAACTGGACCAGTTTTAGGACAAGCCCACTTAGGATGATCCCACCACTCTCACCCCCCTGATCCCCTCCCTCGGGCCAGGTGACCGGTCTGACATCTAATCACATCTTAATCCCACGCTCAGCCTGGACCCCCCCCCCCCCCCACACACACACACTCACTTGACAAGACCTTCATCTTCCTTCCCCTATCTACCCCGCTCTACCAATTATTCATCTACCTCTTGTTCCTCAACCTATCTAAGCCACCCCCTCTCCGCATCTTGACCATTCGCCTTGCTGACCCCCAACGGGGTTTTAGGGGTCGTGTAGGCTTGCTTTGGTCAAGCTGGTGTGTGGGGTTGGGGGGGGGGGCAACTAGACCGAAAGCTCATCTAAACCCCCACTTGACCAGGCATTGCTGACCCCCTCCCCCACCCCCTCCCCCACCCCCCTCCCCCTCCCCCCACACTTGGCTGATTACTTGACTGACTAATTCCCCCGGATGTATCCCCCATGGCACGCGACGGCCGGTCACGTGGGTAGCCGGCACTGACCGGTAATACGCCGTGTAATTTGTTTCCGGGAATGGACGCGATTGTATTAGCAAGCAAGCTCACTCAGGCGTGGCAGCCGGCCGTGGGGGGGGGGGGGGGGGGGGGAGGAGTAATGACCATTCCAGCCAGATTGACTATTAATTCATCGTTTGTCCGACTTGATATGGCCGAGAAACCGGCTAAATGTGGCCTAGAGTCCGGCTAGATGTGGCCCCGACTAGATGTGGCCCTGAGACCGGCTAGATGTGGCCCAGAGACCGGCTAGATGTGGTCCCGGCTAGATGTGGCCCAGAGACCGGCTAGATGTGGCCCAGAGACCGGCTAGATGTGGCCCAGAGACCGGCTAGATGTGGCCCAGAGACCGGCTAGAGGTGGCCCAGAGACCGGCTAGATGTGGCCCAGAGACCGGCTAGATGTGGCCAAGAGACCGGCTAGATGTGGCCCAGAGACCGGCTAGATGTGGCCCAGAGACCGGCTAGATGTGGCCCAGAGACCGGCTAGATGTGGCCAAGAGAAAGGCTAGATGTGGCCCCGGCTAGATGTGGCCCAGAGACCGGCTAGATGTGGCCCAGAGACCGGCTAGATGTTGCCCAGAGACCGTCTAGATGTGGTCCAGAGACCGGCTAGATGTGGCCCAGAGACCGGCTAGATGTGGCCCAGAGACCGGCTAGATGTGGCCCCGGCTAGATGTGGCCCAGAGACCGGCTAGATGTGGCCCCGGCTAGATGTGGCCCAAAGACCGGCTAGATGTGGCCCAGAGACCGGCTAGATGTGGCCCAGAGACCGGCTAGATGTGGCCCAGAGACCGGCTAGATGTGGCCCAGAGACCGGCTAGATGTGGCCCAGAGACCGGCTAGATGTGGCCCAGAGACCGGCTAGATGTGGCCAGAGACCGGCTAGATGTGGCCCAGAGACCGGCTAGATGTGGCCCAGAGACCGGCTAGATGTGGCCCAGAGACCGGCTAGATGTGGCCCAGAGACCGGCTAGATGTGGCCCAGAGACCGGCTAGATGTGGCCCAGAGACCGGCTAGATGTGGCCCAGAGACCGGCTAGATGTGGCCCAGAGACCGGCTAGATGTGGCCCAGAGACCGGCTAGATGTGGCCCAGAGACCGGCTAGATGTGGCCCCGGCTAGATGTGGCACAGAGACCGGCTAGATGTGGCCCAGAGACCGGCTAGATGTGGCCCCGGCTAGATGTGGCCCCGGCTAGATGTGGCCCCGGCTAGATGTGGCCCAGAGACCGGCTAGATGTGGCCCCGGCTAGATGTGGCCCCGGCTAGATGTGGCCCAGAGACCGGCTAGATGTGGCCCAGAGACCGGCTAGATGTGGCCCAGAGACCGACTAGATGTGGCCCAGAGGCAGGCTAGATGTGGCCCAGAGACCGGCTAGATGTGGCCCCGGCTAGATGTGGCCCAGAGACCGGCTAAATGTGGCCCAGAGACCGGCTAGATGTGGCCCAGAGACCGGCTAGATGTGGCCCCGGCTAGATGTGGCCCAGAGACCGGCTAGATGTGGCCCAGAGACCGGCAAGATGTGGCCCAGAGACCGGCTAGATGTGGCCCAGAGACCGGCTAGATGTGGCCCAGAGACCGGCTAGATGTGGCCCAGAGACCGGCTAGATGTGGCCCAGAGACCGGCTAGATGTGGCCCAGAGACCGGCTAGATGTGGCCCAGAGACCGGCTAGATGTGGCCCAGAGACCGGCTAGATGTGGCCCAGAGACCGGCTAGATGTGGCCCAGAGACCGGCTAGATGTGGCCCAGAGACCGGCTAGATGTGGCCCAGAGACCGGCTAGATGTGGCCAAGAGACCGGCTAGATGTGGCCCAGAGACCGGCTAGATGTGGCACAGAGACCGGCTAGATGTGGCCCCGGCTAGATGTGGCCCAGAGACCGGCTAGATGTGGCCCAGAGACCGGCTAGATGTGGCCCAGAGACCGGCTAGATGTGGCCCAGAGACCGGTTAGATGTGGCCCAGAGACCGGCTAGATGTGGCCCAGAGACCGGCTAGATGTGGCCCAGAGACCGGCTAGATGTGGCCCAGAGACCGGCTAGAGGTGGCCCAGAGACCGGCTAGATGTGGCCCAGAGACCGGCTAGATGTGGCCCAGAGACCGGCTAGATGTGGCCCAGAGACCGGCTAGATGTGGCCCAGAGACCGGCTAGATGTGGCCCAGAGACCGGCTAGAGGTGGCCCAGAGACCGGCTAGATGTGGCCCAGAGACCGGCTAGATGTGGCCCAGAGACCGGCTAGATGTGGCCCAGAGACCGGCTAGATGTGGCCCAGAGACCGGCTAGATGTGGCCCAGAGACCGGCTAGATGTGGCCCAGAGACCGGCTAGATGTGGCCCAGAGACCGGCTAGATGTGGCCAAGAGACCGGCTAGATGTGGCCCAGAGACCGGCTAGATGTGGCACAGAGACCGGCTAGATGTGGCCCCGGCTAGATGTGGCCCAGAGACCGGCTAGATGTGGCCCAGAGACCGGCTAGATGTGGCCCAGAGACCGGCTAGATGTGGCCCAGAGACCGGCTAGATGTGGCAAGAGACCGGCTAGATGTGGCCCAGAGACCGGCTAGATGTGGCCCAGAGACCGGCTAGATGTGGCCCAGAGACCGGCTAGATGTGGCCCAGAGACCGGCTAGAGGTGGCCCAGAGACCGGCTAGATGTGGCCCAGAGACCGGCTAGATGTGGCCAAGAGACCGGCTAGATGTGGCCCAGAGACCGGCTAGATGTGGCCCAGAGACCGGCTAGATGTGGCCCAGAGACCGGCTAGATGTGGCCCAGAGACCGGCTAGATGTGGCCCAGAGACCGGCTAGATGTGGCCCAGAGACCGGCTAGATGTGGCCCCGGCTAGATGTGGCACAGAGACCGGCTAGATGTGGCCCAGAGACCGGCTAGATGTGGCCCCAGCTAGATGTGGCCCCGGCTAGATGTGGCCCCGGCTAGATGTGGCCCAGAGACCGGCTAGATGTGGCCCCGGCTAGATGTGGCCCAGAGACCGGCTAGATGTGGCCCCGGCTAGATGTGGCCCAGAGACCGGCTAGATGTGGCCCCAGCTAGATGTGGCCCCGGCTAGATGTGGCCCCGGCTAGATGTGGCCCAGAGACCGGCTAGATGTGGCCCAGAGACCGGCTAGATGTGGCCCAGAGACCGGCTAGATGTGGCCCAGAGACCGGCTAGATGTGGTCCAGAGACCGGCTAGATGTGGCCCCGGCTAGATGTGGCCCAGAGACCGGCTAGATGTGGCCCAGAGACCGGCTAGATGTGGCCCAGAGACCGGCTAGATGTGGCCCAGAGACCGGCTAGATGTGGAACAGAGACCGGCTAGATGTGGCCCAGAGACCGGCTAGATGTGGCCCAGAGACCGGCTAGATGTGGCCCCGGCTAGATGTGGCCCAGAGACCGGCTAGATGTGGCCCCGGCTTGATGTGGCCCAGAGACCGGCTAGATGTGGCCCAGAGACCGGTTAGATGTGGCCCCGGCTAGATGTGGCCCAGAGACCGGCTAGATGTGGCCCCGGCTAGATGTGGCCCAGAGACCGCCTAGATGTGGCCCAGAGACCGGCTAGATGTGGCCCTGAGACCGGACCTTCACGTGTGTAAAAAACCAAATGCTAACCTCCCATTGTGTGCATGTCTGGGATTTTTGCTGATAAAAGTTACACACTGAACATGTTCATTTCTGATACGTCCAAATATCAAGTTAATGTATCACTGTAGCTGGTACAATAAAAATGTCCTAATAAAAAATTGTGCACAGGAGTGGT
The DNA here is from genome assembly GCF_028476545.2 of Physella acuta. NCBI lineage: Eukaryota > Metazoa > Mollusca > Gastropoda > Physidae > Physella > Physella acuta. The sequence continues at coordinate 41,020 of NW_026733241.1, forward strand.
GATTCTAGCCTATCACCTAAAATGGTCTAAAACCCTATCGTCATTAACCCCCCACCCCCTTCCTGCCATATATAACCCCAGACCCCCCCACTTGGGGTTTATATACGGAAAAGAGCAAGAACAGGCGATAATTAAAAAACAAACATAAAGTTTGTGTGAAGGTAGGGCTTATGTCCAGAGGTGGGGGGGGGGGGGGGGGTTATGCCCGTGAGCCTTAACTACACATTACTAGAGGTGGCTTTAAACGTCTGGTGTAAAGTACATCTCATACTTTGATGTTTATCCTGACGGTAACTAAGCCATTCAATTCTATCAACAATATTTTATTATATTCTGGCCATAATGTTCAGTTCCTCGCCGTAATCTTTAGTTTCTAGCTATCAAGTTTGGTCGTGACAAAACACCATATGGTGTTGATATTGTTTCTCTAATGGGATATCGATACACAACCTGGAATCGATACCCAGTTTATTGGCCGTGTCGGGTTTTAATTACAAGTCAACAGCGGAGTCCACGGAAACCAAAACATGACGCACTATCTTGCGACTGAACAACCCCATTACTTACGACGCACAATCATGCTGTTCAGCACGCACAATCCTGTGACTCATGACGCACAATCATGCTGTTGATGACGAACAATCCTGTGACTCACGACGCACAATTATGCTTTTTTTACGCACAATCCTGTCACATGACACACAATCCTTTGACTCAAGACGCACAATCCTGTGACTCATGACGCACAATCCGCTCACACCGCTTAAAGGATACCTTCCTGTCTTATTACGTCACTACCAACGAAATCTTCCACTTCAAGCCGAACTTGAAAGGATAAAAAAAAAACAAATTTTAAAATAGCATCGGGGCACACTAGTTGTGATAAACAGCCAAATCAATGCCCGGCATAGCTGCCCGCATCTATACACAAACAACCAAATCAATGCCCGGCATAGCTGCCCACATCTATACACAAACAACCAAATCAATGCCCGCATCGCTGCCCGCATCTACACACAAACAACCAAATCAATGCCCGGCATCGCTGCCCTTATCTACACAAGCTTCTAGAACTATCGTCCCACAACAGAGATATTTTATGTTGCCAACCAAACTCGGCTACAACAGCATACGATTGTTTTCTGAAGTAACATAAATGTGTTGAGGTTTGTGGCTGGTCTTTGAATCTGTTCCACCAAGTCAACATTAACATGATTGAAACGAAGATGACACCGTGAATATACGTGTTAAGATATATTTGAAGGCAGTTATCGTTAGACATACGGACAACAACTGAATAATGACATTAGATCAACAGTGGGAGGGCACTGTCAGGGTATATAAACCTAACAGGAATTAAAAATATTTTTATTTTGGAAGGGGGTGGGCTGGAGGTGGGTGTTTAAGGGGGCGGTATCACCCACGCAATAATAAAGAAAAACTTCATAATTTTTTTACACAAGTCATTATTTCAGCTTAAACAAGTGTAATGTAACACTTAGAAGTATTTTTCTGTCCCTGTTTCTAAGTATAGTTGTCCCCCCTGTTTAGAAGTATAGTTGTCCCCCTTGTTTAGAAGTATAGTTGTCCCCCCTGTTTAGAAGTATATTTGTCCCCCCTGTTTAGAAGTATAGTTGTCCCCCATGTTTAGAAGTATAGTTGTCCCCCATGTTTAGAAGTATAGTTGTCCCCCATGTTTAGAAGTATAGTTGTCCCCCATGTTTAGAAGTATAGTTGTCCCCCATGTTTAGAAGTATAGTTGTCCCCCATGTTTAGAAGTATAGTTGTGCCACCTGTTTAGAAGTATAGTTAGCCTCCTGTTTCACATGGAACCAAATGTAATACATAGAAAAAAAAAACTAAAAAAAAACCAACCAACAATTGTACACGTCACAAAAATGAGGAGTCAGCGTGGTCAGGTCGGTAAAGCTCATGGTTGCTAAACCGAAAAGCCCCGAGTTCGATCCCCTAGACCAGGGGTCTCCAAACTACGGCCCGCGATGTCCTCCTATCCGGCCCGCGGAGATCTTTTTGTTCACGGAAAAATCGTCTGTTGGTGATGGCTGAGGAACTTTGCCCAGGAAAATCAAAGACATGCCTGGAAGAAACTGGCCCCCGAACTGAAATTTGATAGTTAATGCGGCCCTCGGACTGAAAAGTTTGGAGACCCCTGCCCTAGACTGATAAGTCTTGATATAGGGACATAGGAAACAAATCGAAAAAGAAAAGCAGGCTGAAATCGGAGTCAATGGCCTATATGGCGCATAACGATTTGACACGTACTATTCAATTGTGTTAGAGGAAATACTATCCAACATACAGTTAAGAACAACCCTCTTGTAAGTTTCACTAAGCGCAAATATTACGCCCTATCGAAGTTTCTTTAAGCTAGTCTATTTTTAGATTATGTGTTCTGTTTCAAGATATTACTGATTAGAGATTATTTTCCCGATGACGTCATAAATTATAGGCCTATTTATTATTTTGCTGCGACCTTTAACGTGAAGCAAAGCTCTCTATAATCATTGTTTTAATTTTTTTTTCTCCTTTTTTTCAGCAGAATAAAAAATTCTAAAGGATACGGATGTTTTTTTTTAAATTCGTAATGTGAACATCGATTGGTTTCAAAGGTAAAAATATTTTTTTTTTTAAATTCGTAATGTGAACATCGATTGGTTTCAAAGGTAAAAATATTTTTTAAAAATTCGTAATGTGAACATCGATTGGTTTCAAAGGTAAAAATATTTTTTTTTAAATTCAGGAACCCGGATATTGAGCGTGTGAAGAACAGAGAATACAACTTGAAGCTGCCGTCAAATGTCTAACGGAAAGTAGTAGTGTAATTCTTTTACGAGTGCGGTTAGGGGTGAAGGGTGTGGGGGGGGGGGGGATGTTTGTCTGGGGAGGGGAAAAGCTTTTGGTTATGTAAAGCCTATCACGTGTTAGACGTCTAATAAAGGACAAAAGCTTTGTGTTAATGGCCGTCATATCTATAAAAAAAACTATTTTAGTTGTAGAATTTATACAGTGTTATGGTACGTTTCGATAGATGTAATGTGGTACAATGTGATGGTAGGTATCGATAGCTGTAATGTGGTACTTCATTGATCAGGAGCCGAACCCAAATCTTCGCAGTTTGGGGGAAATGTTTCTATCCTTGATGACAACCCACCTGTTCAACTCTACCCCCCCCCCCACACACACACACTTCTATACGCCCGTGAATAAATTCCTCAGTCAGCCCTATCAAAACCTATAAGACTTGCTTGCTGTAAGCTAGTTAAACCTTTAAAACTTGTTGGTGGCTAGTTAACCCTTTTAAAACTTGCATACGGCTATTGAACGCTCTAGATAAATTTGAATTCATTAAACAGTTGGGTGTGAATGTGTAAATGATAAACCCTGAAGTCAAGACACACCATGGACCACACAGGGTGGAATATCTTTGACAATTGTCGAACTAATCACCAACCTTTCAAATTGTTGTATAGATGAAGTGTCAGTTATCACTCACCCTTGTCCTATAGCACCAGGTTGTCATGTAGCCTTAAATCCCATCCAACCCCTGACCCACACTTGCTACAATATTCATAATGGCCACCGTAATCCTATCATTTTAAGACTACAAGATATTTTCCCATTGAGCAATCTATTTGAAATAAAATCTTCTGGAATATTCTTTGATCTTTTCCTGTCTAGCCATAACTCCATGGGACTTGGATCGTTAGACTCACGGACAAACTTCCGGCATTTCCGGCACCGGCTGCCGTCTGCGGGCTGTCACCGGCTGGCTCATGTACTCATTCAGGCCGACGGTACGCATTCCACAGCATTTCAGCGGGATTCCCCGATGCCACTGCGCACCACGTCATGCACCATAGTGGCGCGGGTGTTGAATGGTTGGCATCTGGCTGTTTTCATTAGGTGCGATGGAGGACTGACTAGGAAAATAGGTTTATTTTCTCCGAGAGTGTTGATATAAACACGCTCATTAAAACCACCAACGCCTCCCCGCCCCTGCCGTGGAGTCAACCAGTAAAGGCTTTAACTTGTGGAAAGTCTCCACTCCACTGTTTTATTTCTAGGATTTCAAGACAAGAATAAATGGTGCAGATACTGGGTTCTGTGTACTTTTGTCTGCGTGTGTGTGTATGTGTATATGTGTGCATTATAGCGCATTTTGTCTGTTTCAGACAGATGTCAATGAGGGGTAGACGACTTCATGATAGGCGCAGCTACCCCCGCTCACATCCCCCATCACTCCCCCGGTCACACCCCTGATGACACCCCCGCTTCCACATCACTGTATCTCAAACTTCACAATCTCAACCCCTCACGATAAAAACACATGGTATATTTAGTATAGCATATCAGGTCTTGATATCCGAATTATTAAAAAAAAATCATTGTCAAATTCAATATAAAAAATTACTTTTCAAAAACGAAAGTTATTGCAAAACGCAAAATTCCAAATTTAAAAGAATAATATCCTCAACAATTGTTTCTTTTTTTTTTCCTCGCGTTTTTACACTACCCTGGTTATACAAGCTATTTCGTCAGACTTAGGGGGGGGGGGGGAATCGTTGTGTGGAGTGCACCATGTTTGCTTACAATTACCAGATTGGTTTACCCCAAGTCAACACTACTTTCTGCGCGGAACACATTTGATGGCGACTTGCACGGACAAAGTAGACTGTTAAAAATAAATTCTTATGGGGAGACTAACGTTTAGTGATGACGTGGTAGATCCTCTTCTCCTGCATCTCATAACTGGAGAATATATGTATATATATATATATGTATATATATATATATATATATATATATATATATATATATATATATATAAAACGTCTTTAATTAATATTACTATAACCTAGATATATTCAGCCGGCATAAAATTTCTTTAACTTCAAATTATAATGCAAAAATAATTTATTAAGCGTTTTAAAATAAAAGTCACCTATTTCTGAAACGAAAACAAGCAGTTCTTATATTATTTTTTTACTAAGAATAAAAGCCAGACAAATCATAATTTGTCTTATTTTAAGACCAATCATAATTTGTCTTATTTTAAGACAACATTGAGCAGACAAACGTAAAATTGGAGAGAGCTCATTTATTTGTCTAGCAGAAAATCGGTAGGAGTTTTCAAAGGAGTGCTTAATCTGTTTCTATCCTCATTAGCCTTCTTCGTTTTCAACTGTGCAGCAAATTGTAGAAAGTTGTGCAGCAAATTGTGCAGCGACTTGTAGAAAGTTGTGCAGCAAATTGTGCAGCAAATTGTGCAGCATGTTGTAGAAAGTTGTGCAGCAAATTGTAGAAAGTTGTGCAGCAAATTGTGCAGCAAATTGTAGAAAGTTGTGCAGCAAATTGTGCAGCAAATTGTAGAAAGTTGTGCAGCAAATTGTAGAAAGTTGTGCAGCAAATTGTGCAGCAAATTGTAGAAAGTTGTGCAGCAAATTGTAGAAAGTTGTGCAGCAAATTGTGCAGCAAATTGTAGAAAGTTGTGCAGCAAATTGTAGAAAGTTGTGCAGCAAATTGTAGAAAGTTGTGCAGCGAATTGTGCAGTAAACTGTAGAAACTTGTACAGCAAATTGTAGAAAGTTAAGCAGCAAATTGTAGAAAGTTGTGCAGTATATTGTAGAAAGATATGATAACTGACGTCAAATTATCGCCAATATTTGGTTTGAATGTTCGCGTTAAGTTTGTGAGTGTGCACGTCAAAAGATTTATTATATTTGTTTTAAATGTTTGACGTTAGTCTGCAAGCGGTGACGTCAAAAGATTGATCATATTTGGTTTGGATGTCTCCGCAGGGCTTGATGGAAGATTCTAGAACTGCTTCCCTTAACTGACATCAGTTGAAAGCACGTTAAAGGGCTTCAAATGCCATCTTTCAGCCTGCCCCACCCCCTTCAATCACCCCTAATCCGTTGGTATTTATTTATTTTTAATGATGGCACATATTCTACATTCGATAAATCGTTTGTGATTAATAACATTTTAATGCAGTGGTTCTTAACCTGGGTTCATTCGACCCCGAGGGGTTCGGTAAGTCAGTCTCAAAGGTTCGTGGGAGACACATACCCGACGCATGTGATTCGCGATTGGATTTTGTCAGTGCGGCCAATAGAACTATCAAGAAGGGTACGACAAATGTGTTTGGGAAGCGGTGGGGTTCTTTACCTCCAACAGGTTAAGAACCATTGTTTTCATGTAATGGGAATTCAAAAAAATTATATGCCGGTATGTAGTTGAAGTATATGTATTTAATTTGTGTGTTCATTTCTGACAATATACAAATACAATAGAATTTTCTGCATTAAAAAAACAAGCTCTTCATAATGCCGTATGTATTGAATAGTATACTGCTGTATAAAGTTCGTATTGAAAAACATACTACTGCATAAAGCTCGTATTGAGAAGCATACTACTGTATAATGCTCGTATTGAAAAGCATACCTGTATAAAGCTTGTATTGAAAAGCATACTACTGTACAATGCTCGTATTGAAAAGCATACTACTGTATAATGCTCGTATTGAAAAGCATGCTACTGTATAAAGCTCGTATTGAAAAGCATACTACTGCACAAAGCTCGAATTGAAAAGCATACTACTGTATAAAGCTCGTATTGAAAAGCATACTCCTGTATAAAGCTCGTATTAAAAAGCATACTACTGTATAAAGCTCGTATTAAAAAGCATACTACTGTATAAAGCTCGTATTAAAAAGCATACTACTGTATAAAGCCCATACTGAAAAGCATACTTCTTTTCTACATCCACGGCTTGAATCACATTTTGTGGTATGCTACATTGCAAACAAAAACTTCACGAGAAAAAAAAAACGCGAAAACAAAATTTTATTTTTTACTTTGACTGGCCGGCTGTGATTCAATTAATTTAAATTAATGAGCTTTGTTCGTGTCGTCATTAAAATATTCCCGTCTCGTGCCAGTAGCTAATGATCACGCTGGTAAGGGTGATCTCGGTGTCACGTTTTATGATCACGTGACAAAAAACTAGTTCTATATTTTGATGTCACGTTTTAATATTACGTGACACCTGTATATATTAGTCCTGTGTCTTGATATCACGTTATCAGAGAATTGAAATCTGTCCTGTGTTTTGATATCAAGTTGTATGATCACGTGACCAGCTGATACGTGATTGATTTTCCGATGGTGTTATGTTTGACTGTATCACACATTGATGTCAGTCATAACCTACATCATAACCTCACCACACCATCAACCACCTGTCTACCACATCATCAACCAACTGTCCACCACACCATCAACCACCTGTCTACCACACCATCAACCAACTGTCCACCAAAACCTCACCACACCATCAACCAACTGTCCACCACACCATCAACCAACTTCCCACCTTAGCCTTTCCCTGTACACCGTGTGCAGACACGTCAAATAAAAACAATGACTGGTGTTTGCCGTTGTGAAAGAGAATGAATCGATTCACCGAGATCTTGAAGGATTTTCTGAGGATTAAATGACGTCATTGAGTTAAAGCCCCCCCCCCCCCCAGTCATGCTGTACTCTCAAGTCAACCTCTCCAAGTCATTTTCTCCAGTCATCCTACAGTACTGACTTATACCTTCTTTAATTAACCATGTTTTCACCATCAACATTGCAAGGCAACAAACACCAGCAACACTGTCTGTAGACCATTCTGGAATATTTTCTTTTAATTCCAGGCACACCATGATCCAATGCCTTTATTCCCACACCTTAAAATACGACCCTGCACTTTTATTTTGACAGTCAAGAATTTGTCTTCGGTTTGAAAAAAAAAAAAACCAACACCAAAAAATTTTTCTTGAATAATCTCAAGAGTAGAGAGTTAAAAATAAATCTGGTTAATAACCGATATTTAATGATCTTGTTTTGTAACAGTGCTCCTGATTGGCTGAACAAGACGACTGACTTCCACCGTCCCGACAGTCTTAGTCGTGACCTTGACATATAGCCAACGTGTGACATTAAAACTTTTGGGTTGAGTCAGTGATAGGGGTGGGAGGGGGCGGGGTGAGGATTGGGAGGTGGCGGGGTGAGGATTGGGGTGGGAGGTGGGAGGGACGATTGTGGTGTGTAGTGGCTCAAGTGGGGGGGGGGGGGGAGGATTGTGGATGTAGGTTGTGGGAAGATATAGACGGGAGATGGAGATGGGTTTGGTGGGAAGTGGGGCGGGGGTTGTTGCTAGAGTATTAAATTTGAACAAAAGAAAATCTGAAATAAGTAGCCATTCGATATGCCTCAGTTTGCCAATATCCTGAGATCGATAAATCAAGGAATTTGACAGGGTTCCCGTTCCCCCGTCCCCCCCCCCGTTCCCCCCCCCCGGCCACCTGATCACGCCAATACCGGAAGACGGTGTTTAATCGAAACTTGTCCCGTGCCCCAGCAAGGGGAAGGAACCGTTTCAATTAACAGCACGACGCGCATGTCGCCAGCTTAACAGGCATGCTGTTTGGGGAGAATTGAGGGGAGGGTTTGTGTTGGCTGTTTGGGGAGAATTGAGGGGAGGGTTTGTGTTGGCTGTTTGGGGCGAATAGAGGGGAGGGTTTGTGTTGGCTGTTTGCGCTTTATTCAGCAAACAAAAGTCTGCTCGTGTGTGAAGTTAACGCCCGGCGTTATCTCCCTGTGTAGCTCAGACATCACTCACAAGGTGTGACGTATATCAAAGCTTTATGGCAATCCAAATGTACAGGAGTCAGAATAGGTGGGGGGGGGGGGGGGGGGTAGTGGGCTAGTAAACGTCGCGCGTGATTAGAAAAAGTAAATAGTTATGGGACTTTTGTACGAATTTTAGTTATCGCTGAAGTAAGTGATTTATAAGCAGTAGTAACGCAATAGTTCGGTGTATTGGTAGCGTAGTAGGTTGGTGTAGTAGTAGCGTAGTAGGTTGTAGTAGTAGTAGCGTAGTAGGTTGTAGTGGTAGCGTACTAGGCTGTAGTGGTAGCGTAGTAGGTTGTAGTGGTAGCGTAGTAGGTTGTAGTGGTAGCGTAGTAGGTTGGTGTAGTAGTAGCGTAGTAGGTTGTAGTGATAGCGTAGTAGGTTGGTGTAGTAGTAGCGTAGTAGGTTGTAGTGATAGCGTAGTAGGTTGGTGTAGTAGTAGCGTAGTAGGTTGCAGTGGTAGCGTAGTAGGTTGGTGTAGTGGTAATGTAGTAGGTTCTCTTTTTCTTCTTCTTCGTTCTTAACTATTAGTGTTGAAGGGGATCGAGATTTATCTGCCAGTGCGTTTTGAACTCGAGGCTTTGTTCCAATTTATCAACCATGAGCTTTTTGCCGACTCGACCACGCCTCCAACACAATTAAGCGTTACGTGTCAACTGGTTATGCGCCATTGAGGCCATTGACTCCGATTTCAGTCTGCTTTTCTTTTTGGATTTGCTTCCATAGCCTTTGTCCAACCAAGAACAAACTACAAGGCAGCAGTTGTTTAATTTTGGAGTTGTCTCTCCTAGAAGAGTGGCTGTCCCCAGCCTCATCTGCCCGGGGGTTCGAACTCGAGACTTTTCGGTTTAGCAACCATGAGCTTTACCGACTCGACCACGCCGACCCCTATGTAGTAGGTTGATGTAGTAGTAATGTAATAGGTTGATGTAGTGGTGATGTAGTAGGTTGGTGTAGTGGTAATATAGTAGGTTGCTGTAGTGGTAATGTAGTAGGTTGGTGTAGTAGTAGTGTAGTAGGTTGTAGTGGTAGCGTAGTAGATTGGTGTAGTAGTAATGTAGTAGGTTGCTGTAGTGGTAATATAGTAGGTTGATGCAGCGGGCGTCATTAGAGCCACAATTTATGTTTATCAAGTTTGCTGGGTGGGTGGGTGGTTGTGTGTGTGTGGGGGGGGGGGCTGTAAAATTCAGAACTAGCTCAATGTTGACGTGACGAAAGGCACCATCTGGTTTATGGAAGCATTTTGTTGCAATGTCAGTTGATGTAATAGTTGATGTAAAAGCTGATGTGTGATAATGTTTGTGATAATTGTTGTGGCGGCTGTTGTGACGTTGCGAAATTTGTTGTAGTAGTTGTGATAGTGTGACTGATTTTGTGATCTTGGTTGTGATAATTTGTGTGGCTATTACGATAAATGAAACGAATAAAAAGACGAACTATATCCGGCTTCCCACAATATGACGAACTTTATTCCTAAACTACCACTCAACAAATTTTACCAGGAGTTTTTGTACTCAAATCATGAAAACACATCATGAATATTAGAAGAAAGAAACTGGAAATAAATAAAACTACATTGACTATTCATATTAATGCGTCAGATCAAATACCACATTGAAATAGTTCGTAATATACTCGCACAAAGCTTTTGAAGATCCTGAAATATGGCAGCTCACAATGATCGTTGTTGCTAATCAATATCTAATTTTATTTTTTTTACATTTTTGTGACGTCACTTCCTTGTTTTGATACCGTAAGGTCACCCAACAGAATTATTCATAAATAGTTCTAAAACGGGGCGGGAAGGGAAATTTGCTTGGGGGTAGGTCAATAAAGCGCGGTCAAGTCCGACAAGGAGGCACAATTTCCCAATGTAAACATACCCAAGTATGAAAAGCCTAGCGAAGTCCTGGGGGGGCTTAGTCTTTGTGCGGCTTCGTTCAGAGCAACATAGGAAGAAGAGTTTTGACGGATATTTTTTTGTGTGCGGGAGATATGTGTGTAAGAGTTTGTGTGTGGATGTTGTGGGTGATTGTGTGTGTGTGTGGTGTTTGCTTTACGGTTTAGCATACTGGAGATATTACGTCACGTGGTGGTGGGGAATCAATACACGGTCAAAACAAAATGTCGGTCTTGGTAGGGAATCAGTAAACGGTTAAAATGTCCGACTTGGTAGGGAATCAGTAAACGGTCAAAATGTCCGATGTGGTTTCGAAGCTAGGGACGACTCTTCCATTTGTGTGTTGTAAGATGACGTCTGTTAATCACGTGATGTTCGTAAACCACACGTGACCTCTGGCGGTGGTCAGCTGGGTTTATAGGCAATCATATGTGACAGACTCATACATTGTTGGTTCATACATTGTACGTCATTTCTTTCCCTTTTCTATTAGAGCTATTTCTTGCAGAGTTCATGTAGCCTACTTGTTTCATTTCTGATGACAACGCGTCAGAAGTTATTTTTAAACTAAGAACTTTTTTTTTAAACGTACAAATACAACACCAAAAGTTGGAAATAAATTAGATATATATCAGTCAGGTGATCTGGTTTCACATGTATTTGTTTTTATATAAATCTTACAGCATATATGCAGACTAGCAAGTGGGAGATAATACCTCTTATAGAATTAATATATCCCACGCTAGTGATCCGGTTTTTGTCAGTTAAATTAACAATTATCAAAGTTTTCAGTAAAGATGGGTTGTTAAACAAATATATTCAAAATATTATGTCGACCAGTGCTTTTACTACTACAGCATACAAAACAATTATTTAGATATAAATACTTTGATATTTTTAAGGTTTTTATAATAGTTTTATTAAACGGTATATAAGCTGTTATATAGAAGTGATCCGAAAATTAAAAAAAACAAACAAAAACAAACTGCATAATTTGTGTCCATGTTTTCTTTTAATCTGGAATGTGATAAAAGTGTGGAAAACAAAACTTTTTTTTGTCAGCGTAAATTTTGATTGAACCAGAGATATGTTTTATCTTTATTATTGTTTATTATATTATAATTACTTTTCTAATGCGGTTTAAAAAAAAATAATTGAGACAATATTGAGCAATGCGCGTCCGCCATACAGAGCAGAGATTTTTTTAAATATAGATTTTTCCCCCCGAATGTATCAAACCATTCCGCAGCATTGAAGCAGGCTTGGAGACGTCTCTTCTGATAGACCTTACAAGTATTTGACGTGCTTTCTGCCGTCCTGCCTCTCAATAAGCACACATTTAACATTCCGTGACGAAGATTGATTTATCAAATAAATACAAGCGAGAGAAATATTTGCAGTTTACGCGATGTAGGATGCTGTGAAGGCTAAGATTTTTTTTTTTATTCCAATATCTTTGATTCGAAGAAAACTGGAAAATTATCCTTAAATAAAGTTAGAAACGTAACCGCTCTTAAATTGTATTGGATTATATTTATAAATAATATTTAAGAACTGTTGTAAAAAATAAAAAGAGGGAGTTTTTTTTTGTTTTTGTTTATTAGAGATTTTCTCCGTGTTGGAATAGCTTCACATGCTTGTTGCAATGGGAATGTTGATTGTTGACATGTCTAGACGTCAGTGTTGATTTTCTTGATGTTGATTGTTGATATATGTCTAGACGTAAGTTTTGATTTAGTTGATGTTGATACGGCTAGACGACAGTGTTGATTTAGTTGTACATCAAGCTACTCATGTCCCATCATACAGTAGGTAGGTACATACAACATTTCTATTCTAAGATGGATATACAAGTATCTCACAAAATACAGCAAAGATACCTCACTCTATATCAGAAATATCAACAACATATTCAAGTCTAGTTTCCTCAATATTTTAGAAATTCCAAGTAAAAATAAAAAAAAAATACATTTTTGATGTGCACCTAAGGTGTTGAGGTTGTTTTTTTTACTGTTTCCTGTAAATAGGAAATGAAATTATTGGAAATTTTTTTCAACCAATTTTTTTTTTTGGAGTTTGCTAGAATAACATCTGGTGTCTCCTGTGGGTTGGGGGTGGTGGGGTGGGGTTGATGTGGGGCGGGGGGCTCGACTGCAGACTTTTGCTTACAGGTGTTTTGATATTTTGAATAAATGTGGGTGGAAGTCTGCTACAGACTACAGACTTCTACCTACCTCTATTCATGAAGGTACGTTTGTAGCAGACTTGAACCATCAGATATGAAGATATTTAGAGTTATCACCAATAATAAGAGTATGTTGATATATAGAGTTATCACCAATAATAAGAGTACGAATCCTCATTGAGTAACATTGATTCATGGGTACGGTGAACTGAGAACGAGAGAAAGTTTGCTTTTATTCTCGCATCAGTAGGGGGGGGGGGGAGCTACAGATGAGATGGAGAAGGGGAGGGGACTCTCTAAGTGAGAGTAACAAGTCGACTGGAGTGATCTCCCCTGAGACTTACCGCTCTAATTAGTCGGGCTTGGGTACTCTACGGGCAGGTACCCCGCGATCTGTGGGCTTGTGGACTAGCGATAGGAGGGGATAATTCAGGGGTCTGATGGGAGGGGGGGGGGGGGGTAATTCAGGGGTCAGATGGGGGGGGGGGGGGTAATTCAGGAGTCAGATGGGGGATGCATAAGCCAGCATAGACCCGCATAGACCCGCATAGACCAGCATCACCAACATTTAAAGTAGCTTTCTATTACACTGTGGTGGAAACTCCTTATAATGAATACAATTGGATTTCTGAAGAATTGAAAATTTGAACGTTCAACAAACAGAAGAATGAATCGATTAGCAGCGAGCTTTCAATAACAATTTGCCAATTAAGAGCTAAACAAAAACCTGGACACAATTTGTCCTCCCCCACCACCCCCTCTCCCCCGACTCATCAATTCACGTGCGTGGTTTTTCTCTCATTTTTTTCCACTGGCTAATCAAGGTCATCGACACTCACAAGACAACTCTTAATAGTGGGATTTCTTGGGTTTTTTAATGCGACCTTTGAACTACACAACTATTAATGGGGGGGATTTGTTGGTTTTGTTAAGTGACCTTTGAACTTGCACCTTTTGAGTGCTGCTAATCTGCGTGCTTCCAAAATTAGTCACGAGTTCCGTAGGGAGATGTAAATTTAAAAAAAAGAAATTAATTATTTACGTGCCGACGAGACCCACTAGCGGAAGATTGTTCTAGACTAATGACGCGACCCAGAAAGCTAATGCCATTAGGTTAGTGGGGTTCAAATCTCGTTAGCTTCGTGGAGAAAATAACCAACACCTACGCCAGGAATTATTTCAACCGCTGTGACTAATTTGTAACAACTTTCAAACAAGTTATAACACACGTGAACTATACACCGTATTTTCTAGTACAAATGCTTCTTTTTTAAAACAAACAGCTGCCGGGTACTTCTTGAAGCTGAGACTTTAGCTCTTTTAGGCTTTGGCTTTTAGTTATTTGATCACTGATGCGTATCGAGTTCGTCACATTTATCAGCGGCCATGGTGGATTTCTTCTTGACCGACAGCCTCAAGGTTGAAAAAAAAAACTTCCTCCCATTTAGTAGCAGACGGATAAGACCAACTTGTTTACAAAATTCTGACATTTTTGTAATGATTTTTTTTCTATGCGGTAGTTTGAGTCTCGCTATTTAGTCGATAATCTCAAGAGCCTGTCCTTTGAAAATCTGCTTCACAGTTTGTGGTGTACTTGAAATCTTCCCGATTTGTTATTTGTTTGAAGACTTCGCAATTTCTTATGCGTTTAAATTCTTTCCAATTTGTGATGCGTTTGAAGTCTTCACAGTTTGCGATGTGTTTGAAATCTTTCCAATTTCTGATGTGTTTGAAGTCTACCCAATTTGTGATGTGTTTGAAGTTACCAATAGCTGAAGTAGCGGCTGGGCAATAGTAAAAAACAAAGGAGACAGCCTGAATGCCGCCGGCCAATCAACCATGACCGTCACCTGAATATCGACTGATCCCAACGTTCTAGCACCACCGGAAGACACTCTTCACTAGAAAAGTTTGAAATCCTGCAATAAAATCACCTGGTGCAATATTTGCCAGTGTTTGTTAGGGTGAGGGGGGTGGGGGGGGGGGTACGAATGTGAAGTGACAGCCTTTATGCTGTTTAAACAATAACATTCACCGCTAAGTAAATACAGCTGAACAATCTCTACATTCATCCTATTATGAAGTATTGAAAGTACTTTATTTAAATTTTACTTTCTTTCAGCACTTCTCCAACTTCTATTTGACGTTACAGCTCCACCTCTTCAAGTTTTTACAGTTTTTGTTTAAAAAACTACGTGTAAGTAAAACGGTACGTTTTCAAAATGCAAACAAAACTTGTATTTTTCAAATGTTAGCTCATAAGCCCTCCCCAATCTCAACTCACTCCCCCCAACTCCCCCCCCCCCTCAAAATAATAACAATCGATAAGGTTGTTGAAATAGTGTTCCTGTTATTTTATTTGTTATTAAATGTCTACCCACTAACCGACAGCAGGACAACAATTGTCTAAATAATTGTACGGCGCAAAAAGTCTGGTCGACAGAGTTTGACAGCTTACCTAAAATAATACCCCCCCCCCCCTCTCTACCGATCAACCGATTCGTCCATCTCCTACCCCCACCCAATTGACCAATAGATCTTCTCCGTCTGAGGGAAGCAAACATCCCATAATATCAATATCAACTTCACCAGTCACAACATCCCATAATATCAATATCGACTTGACCAGTCACCAGTCACAACATCCCATAATACCAATACCAACTTGACCAGTTACAACATCCCATAATATCAATATCAACTTCACCAGTCACCAGTCACAACATCCCATAATATCAATATCAACTTCACCAGTCACAACATCCCATAATATCAATATCAACTTCACCAGTCACAACATCCCATAATATCAATATCAACTTCACCAGTCACAACATCCCATAATATCAATATCAACTTCACCAGTCACAACATCCCATAATATCAATATCAACTTGACCAGTCACCAGTCACAACATCCCATAATATCAATATCAACTTCACCAGTCACAACATCCCATAATATCAATATCAACTTCACCAGTCACAACATCCCATAATATCAATATCAACTTCACCAGTCACAACATCCCATAATATCAATATCAACTTCACCAGTCACAACATCCCATAATATCAATATCAACTTCACCAGTCACAACATCCCATAATATCAATATCAACTTCACCAGTCACAACATCCCATAATATCAATATCAACTTCACCAGTCACAACATCCCATAATATCAATATCAACTTCACCAGTCACAACATCCCATAATATCAATATCAACTTCACCAGTCACAACATCCCATAATATCAATATCAACTTCACCAGTCACCAGTCACAACATCCCATAATATCAATATCAACTTGACCGCTCACCACAGCCAAGCTAAGTGTTCTCACTTCTGTCAGTACCACTTCCTGTCGCCATTGTTGGTCTTCATGTCTGCCGTACTGACTTCCGCCTCGTCTGTCAGATCGTATGACAGACAGTTTGACAGACCAACACAGGTTGTCTGGGCTAACATGACCTCGGACCTTGTCAGTCATTCAAGACCTATCGCGGCAGTAACTAAAGAAGTAGGTCATTTGACGTGGTACACATTCAACACCAAAACACGGTACTCAACACAACACACGCCTACACACACACATACGACATAAAACACAACTCACTTCCACACACATACCTACACACGACACGCTCCGAAACACTAAAAATACATACACACAAATAAACAAAACACAAGAAACGACATACTCCTACGCACGACACACACCTACACACCTACACACGACACACACGACACACACCTACACACGACACACACAACACACACCTACACACGACACACACAACAAAACACAACCCAAGACAAACACACGACTTCACACGAAACACATCAGAATACGACACACATACAAGCACGACTCACGACACACCCCGAAACACACACAAACCAGAGCTCGAGACACTTAAAAACACAGTTCACACAACACATACACCAAATCACAGCCCACATAAAATGTGTTTAAAACTGTAGATCACAAACATTAGAGACAAAATAAAAATCAAACAAACATGAAAGTACCGGAACTATCGGCTTTCAGTAACTAAATCTTTTAGACGGTCTATATAAATAGACAAGGAAGAAAATCTTGGTTGTGATGATCGCTCAGTTATTGTCTAGTACACGTACACGAATGTTTCAGCTTGACAAAATGTACATGTGTTTTATAACATGACAAAATGTACATGTGTTTTATAACATGACAAAATGTACATGTGTTTTATAACATGACAAAATGTACATGTGTTTTATAACATGAGAAAATGTACATGTGTTTTATAACATTACAAAATGTACATGTGTTTTATAACATGACAAAATGTACATGTGTTTTATAACGACAAAATGTACATGTGTTTTATAACGACAAAATGTATACGTGTTTTATAACATGACAAAATGTACATGTGTTTTATAACGACAAAATGTACATGTGTTTTATAACGACAAAATGTACATGTGTTTTATAACATGACAAAATGTACATGTGTTTTATAACATGACAAAATGTACATGTTATACAACAAAAAGTGTCTAGCGTTTGCTACACCATGGAAAACGAAGAAGCAAAATGTGTACACCCCCCCTCCCCCCATTGTATAGCGGGACGTACTGAGGGGTGGGGGTACCAAACTCGGTGGGGAGTCAGGGGCTGAGCTCGGGGGTAAGTCTTGGACTTGGTCTCTAAAGTCTTGATAGGTTGACCCGTCAATGGACAAGATGATGGAAGAGAAAGTAGTCCCAATACAATATGCGGATGTGCGGGGGCGGTTATTAGGTTTGGGCAACGCGTTGGAATAAATGGGCGGAAAATATCTAGAACTTTCGAAAAGTGGGTGCGAATACTCGTACTTGCTAAAGAGAGATCCTTTTTATATGGCGATGTGCGACTAATTCATATTTTGAACTTTGTGGACTGACAGCTTTAGGTTGAAATTTGGTAAAGTACCTATTCGTGCCCAAGATACACGAGGCAGATGAAGTAGAGTTCATATTTCAATGACCTTGGCATATGAAGGGATAGTGTGGTTGGCACTATGCCCATCTGCCTTTATTTCCTAACGTGCGTTAGGAACACAACAGAGCTGGGTGGACTCAGAGGTTGTAGTGACGAACCCGGATTCGAACCCGAGACTTTTGCGTTTGAAGTCTCACGCCCTACACATATCAGTTATATTTTCGGGGAAGTGGATTTAAATTACGATTGTCATTTGGTTTTGTAGTTGAGAGTTGTAAGTTACCCGAGGCAAATTAGGACTAGCATCTCCATCATTCCACCACTCCCTATAATACAACTCACTACTCCCTATAACAAAACCCACCACTATAACAAAACCCACCACTCCCTATAACAAACCCCACCACTCCCTATAACAAAACACACCACTCCCTATAACAACATTCACCACTCACTATAACAAAACCCACCATCCCTATAACAAAACCCACTACTCCCTATAACAAAACTCAAAACTCATCATTTGCCCGTCACAGAACCAATCATTCCCCATGACAGAATTGATACCGCCCGCCCCTATGACAGAATCGATACCACCCTCCCCAATAACACCGGGACTAAATCGCCTAAACAATAAAAACCTTTGCGTTCATAACGTCGCTGACCTTAATCTTAATCAACATAGTCACACACACACACATACACAAACATACACACACATACAAACACACACCCAAACACACACACTCACACACACACACAATAAAACGGCTCATTGTGAGAAGATGGCGATAAAAATGTTGACGTCATTAGCTGAAGCTGTGATTTTAAAATAAAATTAATTAGCCAATGTTGATAATTGTTTGTATCTGTGTCACCTTGACCCTGGCCTGGATACCGGACAGCGATCGAATCCTGACGGAAACAGGTTAACTTGCTGGTTTAACTTTAGGATATGTGGTTTAACTTTAGGATGTGTGGTTTAACTTTAGGATGTGTGGTTTAACTTTAGGATGTGTGGTTTAACTTTAGGATGTGTGGTTTAACTTTGAGTTGTGTGATTTAACTTTAGGATGTGTGGTTTAACTTTAGGATGTGTGGTTTAACTTACTGTGTTTTTTTACTTTCGGATGTAGGTTTATTTTTATACGTGTTTTTAAACTTGCTGATATGTTGTTTATTTTCCTAAAGTTAAGTTTATCTCTCTGATGTTTGATGTACATTTTATTATACCGTTTAAGTTTCCGAATATTTTAATTGTTGAAGCTTATAATTTTTTGACCTGTACGAAATTGCGAGATAGATTTCTTAGGCTGAGCTGCATTGAAATATAATATTCTATTCCGTCTCTGACTGTATAAACTAATTGGGATTAGTTATTTAGGATTTCCCTTATCCTTTTTCAAATACATAAGCTACTTGGGATTACTTTGGATTAACTATTTAGGAATTCCATTTCCCACTAGACAAGGTCTAAAAATACCGAAGCGACGCACGGCATTGTAATGTCAACATCTTTTTTTTACCTTCATCGATGTGTATTTACCCACATGTTTGAGGGGTGTTGTGTAATTACCCAGATATCTCTCTTACAGTAGGTATTGAGTAATCACACAAATATCTGTCTTTCAGGGGTGTTGTGTACCTACTCACAGGTTTGTTTTTAAGGGGGGTGTTGTGTAATTACTCAGATATCTGTCTTTAAGTGGTGTTGTATAATTACCCAGCAATATGTCTTTAAGGGTTGTTGTTAATTACACAAATATCTGTCTTTAAGAAGTTGTTGAAATATGTATTTGCAGATGTAGAGACAGAGGGAGTAGCATAATCAGGGAAGAGAGGGTGGGGAGGATGTTTCCAAAAAATAACAGATGTCTTGCTAGTAACCACGGATATTAGCAACCCTTCATTACAACAATGTGGAAGTGGTAAAACCACAATTTGATGGTAATTTATTGTTCAACACTCACCCTTATAACAAGATCGTAATGACGTCATTGAAAGTGTGTAAATACATATGGATATATAGACAAGTATTTATAGCAGCTGATAGATAAATGATTTATAGACACATCTTCGAATTTTAACTCGCCAAGTTACATTAGTCCCGGTTAAAATTATTGACACAATTTCTTTGTCGCCTGCTGAAATATTGAAATCCCGGTTAGGAAATAAAATCTTTTAAAAGGTATCCCCAGGGGATGAGACAAAAATGAATCTCTGAGAAACCAACAGAAGACAGAACCAAGATTTTGGGAACAACATACAATTTTTGAACGTACATTTACAAAGCCCAGTACATTAACGTTAACCACTAATTGGTTCAGTAAATATATGAGGCATAACTAATGCCATACGGCCGGGGATATTTTATCGAAGGGGAGTTAACTCTCGCGACAGAATTTGTTTGTTTTTGGCTGACCAGACCGAAACGTCTGGAGTGATTTCCCCTGAACGGAGTCCTCTCCCCTTGATTCAGGTTGACCCCGAGTACCAACTGGTCCGCACGAGACTGCTCCAAGTGCTGGCGCTCTTTCAGTTCCATTTAACTCATTGTACCAACCACATCCGTCCTGGTTTTTTTCCCAGAGTTTTCTGAAAACATTTGCCTTTCGGCTAAAACGGTCATGTTTTAGCCAGGAGATATTCTCTATCGGCAAGTCGGTCAGATACAGATGACTTAGTTGTAAAGCACTATATATATATATATATATATATATATATATATATATATATATATATATATATATATATATATATATATAAATAAATAAAATATATATATATATATATATATATATATATATATATATATATATATATATATATATATATATATATGTATATATATATATATATATATATATATATATATATATATATATATATATATATATATATATATATATATATTTATTTATTTATATAAAATTATATATATATATATATATATATATATATATATATATATATATATATATATATATATATATATATATATATATATATATATATATAACGATACATTTAAAACAAAAACTTTCCTAAAAAGACGGCATTTATCTATTAATTAGTTAATTAGTTGATGAACCGACTTAGTAGTGATTATTTTAAAAACTCTTGATGTTACGGGAAACCTATATATGTTCATGTTTTCTTCAATTGCATGTGTAGTATTTATGCAGAAATATAATTTTCAAAATTTATTTCAATTAATTGTATTTAAAAAATGAATTGTACTGAAATCGTTGCAGAAAATGTATGACATTCACTTGTACGAAGTTTAGCAAATTTTAGAGCAGTTTGGTTAAACCCCATCACTGGACAGTGCGGTTAAACCTAGTCGCGTGATTAAAACGTTACAGGACAGTGTTGCTAAACCTGCAAAGTTTGACCGAAGCAATCCCAGGAAAGACCATTTTTGTCATTAAGACTTGGACAAATTTATCCCAAGAAAAGACAACTGTGATCAATTCATCTCGATAAACAAACGAGACGTCCTATTTCATCCACCCCCTCCCCCACCCCTCACCCAGCCGGCACCCTGTAAAACCAAATTAACCCTTCTAATACCAGCCCAGCGACCATCGCCTCCTCCTTGTCGGGTTTATAAGGGTCAGTTCACGTCCGGAGATAGCCGGAGATAGCCGGAGATAGCCGAGAGTGGACGAAAGAAACAGAAGTGCAGGCACTTTTTGGCACCGACCCCGGATGGACAAGCGACTAAGTTCACAGGGGTCAAGTTGAGCACTAAACATCAGATCAGTGGACGTGGTCAGCATGAGACTCGAGGGTTCGTGGCAATTGTTGTAGTCTGGTTGATGGAATTTATTGTGGCAATTTTTGTAGTCTAGTTGACTTAATGGTGGCAATTGTTGTAGTCTGGTTGATAGAATTTATGGTTGCAATTTTTGTAGTCTAGTTGACTTAATGGTGGCAATTGTTGTAGTCTCGTTGATAGAATTTATGGTTGCAATTTTTGTAGTCTAGTTGACTTAATGGTGGCAATTGTTGTAGTCTGGTTGATAGAATTTATGGTTGCAATTTTTGTAGTCTAGTTGACTTAATTGTGGCAATTGTTGTAGTCTGGTTGATAGAATTTATGGTTGCAATTTTTGTAGTCTAGTTGACTTAATTGTGGCAATTGTTGTAGTCTGGTTGATAGAATTTATGGTTGCAATTTTTGTAGTCTAGTTGACTTAATTGTGGCAATTGTTGTATTCTGGTTGATGGAATTTATTGTGGCAATTGTTGTAGTCTGGTTGATAGAATTTATGGTTGCAATTTTTGTAGTCTAGTTGACTTAATGGTGGCAATTGTTGTAGTCTGGTTGATGGAATTTATGGTTGCAATTTTTGTAGTCTAGTTGACTTAATGGTTGCAATTGTTGTAGTCTGGTTGATGGAATTTATGGTTGCAATTTTTGTAGTCTAGTTGACTTAATGGTGGCAATTGTTGTAGTCTGGTTGATGGAATTTATGGTTGCAATTTTTGTAGTCTAGTTGACTTAATGGTTGCAATTGTTGTAGTCTGGTTGATGGAATTTATGGTTGCAATTTTTGTAGTCTAGTTGACTTAATGGTGGCAATTGTTGTAGTCTGGTTGATGGAATTTATTGTGGCAATTGTTGTAGTCTGGTTGATAGAATTTATGGTTGCAATTTTTGTAGTCTAGTTGACTTAATGGTGGCAATTGTTGTAGTCTGGTTGATAGAATTTATGGTTGCAATTTTTGTAGTCTAGTTGACTTAATGGTGGCAATTGTTGTAGTCTGGTTGATAGAATTTATGGTTGCAATTTTTGTAGTCTTGTTGACTTAATGGTGGCAATTGTTGTAGTCAGGTTGATAGAATTTATGGTTGCAATTTTTGTAGTCTAGTTGACTTAATGGTGGCAATTGTTGTAGTCTGGTTGATGGAATTTATTGTGGCAATTGTTGTAGTCTGGTTGATAGAATTTATGGTTGCAATTTTTGTAGTCTAGTTGACTTAATGGTGGCAATTGTTGTAGTCTGGTTGATGGAATTTATGGTTGCAATTTTTGTAGTCTAGTTGACTTAATGGTGGCAATTGTTGTAGTCTGGTTGATGGAATTTATTGTGGCAATTGTTGTAGTCTGGTTGATAGAATTTATGGTTGCAATTTTTGTAGTCTAGTTGACTTAATGGTGGCAATTGTTGTAGTCTGGTTGATGGAATTTATGGTTGCAATTGTTGTAGTCTAGTTGACTTAATGGTGGCAATTGTTGTATTCTGGTTGATGGAATTTATTGTTGCAATTTTTTTAGTCTAGTTGACTTAGTGGTATCAATTGTTGTAATTGAGTCGACTTTATGGTGGCAATTGTTGTAGTCTGGTTGATGGAATATGGTGGCAATTGTTGACTTAATGTTGGCAGTTGTTGTAGAGTACTTTTTAAAATTGCAATTGTTTGAAATTAAGAATTTACAGTGAGTCGTTAGTAGAAATTCTCTGAGTAGGATGTCGTTCTTGTAGGTGCAAGAGAGTCTACCACGAATGTATAATGCTATCCCTAATTCCTTTTACCACCTACAACCCAAGTATAACGACTGGCTCATGTAACCATCAGTATAACATCTCTACTTTAGTTTTTCGATGTGTTCAGTCCGATTTCATCACAAGATTATATCAAGTTTTTTTTAAAAATCTATTTAGTAGTTGACTTTTTATATTATTTGAGCTTGAAAGTTTTGTGATTAATGCGTTAATAGTTAATCGTGTTTGAATACAAAGCCATTTTGTTTTTTCTTTACATTTATTCGATCTAATTTTTAAAATTCTTATATCCGTTGTTGTTTTTAAGATTAAAAAAAAAATCCTGCATTTATTTTTATACCTAAAATTATCTGTTGTTATTGATATTGTTTATGGCCCAGGAACAGTACACTGCTTTTAGATTTATAGCATTTTGGGCATGAAAAAGAAATTGATGTAGGGGGTGTTAAATCCCTTTAGCACCCCATTAAGAGGCTAATGTCTAGTACCCCAATAGGGCTGGTAAGTAGGTCACCAACCAGTTCTATGTCTCATACAGGTTTTATTGAGCCGTAGAACTGGTTGGTGACCTACTTACCAGCCTTATTAGTGAAGCTGGAATGTTCACATCCCATGTGTCTTCCATAGTCGCGCTAGTGACCGCCTACCAGAGCTGTGCCAGTAACCCACTTAGTACCAGATATAATCTAGTGACCTACTATATACCAGAATTGTTCCAGTGACCTACTATGTACCAGAATTGTTCTAGTGACCTAATATGTACCAGAATTGTTCTAGTGACCTACTATATACCAGAATTGTTCTAGTGACCTACTACGTACCAGAATTGTTCTAGTGACCTACTATGTACCAGAATTGTTCCAGTGACCTACTATGTACCAGAATTGTTCCAGTGACCTACTTTGTACCAGAATTGTTCCAGTGACCTACTTTGTACCAGAATTGTTCCAGTGACCTACTATGTACCAGAATTGTTCCAGTGACCTACTATGTACCAGAACTATTCTTGTGACCTACTATGTACCAGAATTGTTCCAGTGACCTACTATGTACCAGAATTGTTCTAGTGACCTACTATGTACCAGAATTGTTCTAGTGACCTACTATGTACCAGAATTGTTCTAGTGACCTACTATGTACCAGAATTGTTCTAGTGACCTACTATGTACCAGAATTGTTCTAGTGACCTACTATGTACCAGAATTGTTCTAGTGACCTACTATGTACCAGAATTGTTCTAGTGACCTACTTTGTACCAGAATTGTTCTAGTGACCTACTTTGTACCAGAACTGCCATCGTGTCTGTGGTGCCAAGTTTTTTCTTCCCCCGAACATTCTGGAATCTCTGTTTGCTGAGTACACACACACTCACACAGGACGTTAGGGTCGCGGGGTCGTGGGTTCGTGGGGTCCACATGTGATTGGGGCGAATCTTGGCGTTTATGGGCGTCATATCGTTCTCGGGTGTTCTTTGTCTCGATGACACTGATTGGTTGGAATACCATTGTGTCCGTGGTTATGAAGGGCTGTATGTAGCTTGATGGCGGCAGTAATGGCGAACCGCTACCAACGTAGCTTTATTTAGGTAGCCTTTTTGTAGTTCGGCAATGATCACTTATATGTAGCCTTAATGTATTAGTTGATTTAGTAGCTAGTTTATATTTCGGTGGTTGCTTTAGTATGATACACATATCTTTGATCTTTATATGGAATAAAAAAAGTTAGAATGGATGCCGACACGACAGAAAAAAATTCTATTAAAACTTGCGACATTTCTTTTAGTCATCAATGCATTAGTTTTATATATAATGCAACTACGACAACTCTATTTTTACAATACAAGTCTAGGAATTTACAAGCCAGGGGGATGATAACTACTTGACTTAGAGGTCACATATAACATACAAAATCATATTGTGACTGCGGTCATTGACTTACATTGTTGTACTTAAAAAATGTTGAATAGGTAAATTTCTGCCCCTCACCCCCCCCCCCCCCACCCAACTCCCATAACTAGTCTCAAGCACATTATGACGTCATATACCCACCGTTTTTACCTGTAAAATCGTATTGTGTCTCAGCTGTCTCGACACCATTCTGACGTCATCATAACCAAATCGCGTGAAATTTTAAATATCATCTTTGAAGTTAATTTTAAAAAAGAATTTAAAATTTTTTTTATCGGAGAAAGGTTGTTTAAAAGATATGCTATCTCATTTTTTTATTGTTTTAATACACCAGTTCTTACTTTTAAAACACCAATTTTACCACCATAAGTCATCAGTTAATCTAATCTTAAAACATGGATGTGAACAAAAAGAGTATTTGCTTACAACATTAAGTACAACTCACCTAAGAAGAACGCATGCAATAAAACATCAGGGAGCGGGTTTAAAAAAACATTCCAGTCAAATGTGGCGCGACTAGTTTGTGGAAATATTAACTTTAACTGGGACTAAAAGCCCATTAAATTCCTTCCCTGAACCTGTCTTTGAGTGATTGAATTTCCCCCCCACCAGACTTCCATTAAAAGCGTCATCTGAAAACTGTCCACCATTCGATGATTTAGGCTCCTGCGATTCTCCCAGAGTCCAAACCGTTTTAGAAATTGTTTATCTTTACCCTGAGCTTTTGAATTGTCAGCTATTTCCAGAGTCACTGTCAACCCTCTCTATACACATGTCAACCCTATCTATTCACATGTCAACCCTCTCTATACAAATGTCAACCCTCTACAACTACCAACCATCTATATACAAACTGTCAACCCTATGTACACCTCCTATTTAACCTAGACAACACTGTCGTCAAGCAAGGAATCCTCCTGTTTAGCATATAGATGTACACATCTGAAGGAGATCGATCGTAGAGTGGTTAAAACACAATAATTGCGATTTGTTTCATTGGGTTGATGCAATACTGCATGTTTTTGTTTATCTAGGTTTGGGGCAGTACTTCTAGGTTAAGGCTATCCAAATGTAGTTCAGGTATAATGTTTTTTGTACGATGTAAACTCATGCAATGTAGATTTTTAACATGTCATTTTCTACATATCAGCCATAAACAACGAATTTCAAAAACAGTTTTTTTCAGTTACTGTCGTATTCTTATTTTGAATTGTTGTATGTTATATTACATAGAACAAATACATTTGTTATTTTTATGTAAGTTCCCTCTATTTCCTTTGTGAGTTCTACTTGATTCTTATGAATTTGTTTTTAATTCACTCCGATCTTATTTATTTTTATTTGTTTGCGTCAACATTTCAGTTCTTTTTTTGTGTTCCTTTTCAACTCAGAGTTCCCTTTTAACATATATCCTGTAAAGTCTCATTTGAAGCTTATTCCAGTTCCCTCTTAATTCCCTCTAAATTCCCTCTTGATTCCCTCTAAATTCCCACTAGATTCCCCCTTCATTTCCTCAAAATTCCCTCTAAATTCCCTCTTAATTCCCTCAAAATTCCCACTTAATTCCCTCTTTATTCCCTCAAAATTCCCACTTAATTCCCTCTTAATTCACTCTAGATTCCCTCTTCATTTCCTCAAAGTTCCCTCTAGATTCCCTCTTAATTCCCTCAATTCCCCAAAGTTCCCTTCAAGTTTCCACATGTTCTAAAAACTTCACACCATGATCAGATAATCTGACCACGCCGGCGGCAACCTGCGCATCTCTAAGACTTCCCTCCACAAAGGACTTGTTTCTATCGGCATAATTGTTATGCCGCGCAGTGCCCTCTGGTCACAGCCGCCATTATGCCCGGGTTAAAGGGCACTATGCCACCGATGGTAATAAGAGGACAATAAAGGACAAGAGGCATAAAATGGGCATAACAGTGCCCGTCAACGGGGAGAAACTTACAGCGATAAAAAAACGTGTACAAGAGAGAGGCGAAGGAAAACGTGAAGATTATTGTCAATTATTCTTTAGATTAGAGCTATTTTCATTGTATTCAGCGAAATTAATGGTTTTTTGCCAAATAAGCTTATATATATATATATATATATATATATATATATATATATATATATATATATATATATATATATATATATATATATATAATCGGTGTATTTTTAGGACTTTTATATAAATGTTGTTTGTAGTGAGTTTATTAGATTATTGTGTGGATGGTGATGGTAGCCCACTATTTTCATCAGATAAACTAAACGATGAGCACCGACAAAAACTATACCATCATTGACCTTGGACAAAAACTATACAGAAACGGATTTAGGACAAAATCCATAGAGCGACAAAACTAGTCCTCGACGGTTTATCATCTTTTTGAAACATTTCTGTGATTTTTTTTTCTTCTGTCAAAATGCCCGCCCCCCCCCCCCCCCCGCCCCCCCCCTTTGACCTTAGGGTGAAACCCGACACCCATGCACATAAAAGCTGACCAAACAAATAAAACCCTCAACAAAACAAAGAACTGACACCCCTCACATAAAAGCTGACCAAACAAATAAAACCCTCAACAAAACAAAAAGAACCGACTACCAAGTAGCCACGAAATAAGCGTATCTGATTCGGTGCCGTTTTTAATTTGTGAATCTTTGAGGTCTTAGTTTTTTTCTCTCTTCATAGCGCTAGCCACGGGGGCGCCACGGTGGTCTGAAATCTTGGCAGTCCCGGGGGTAGGCTGTCTGCTTAGGGACCCTGGGGTAGGTAGAGACAGTACGGTCTGATATAGCTGAGACAGTAGGCTGTCTGATATAGGCGAGACATTGAGCTGTCTGATATAGGCGAGACATTGAGCTGTCTGATATAGGCGAGACAGTAGGCTGTCTGATATAGGCGAGACATTGAGCTGTCTGATATAGGCGAGACATTGAGCTGTCTGATATAGGCGAGACATTACGCTGTCTTATATCGGCGAGACAGTAGGCTGTCTGATATAGATGAGACATTGAGCTGTCTGTAGAGGTGATACAGTTCTAGTGAGCCCATATCCGACTCAGTTGAGAGAGTACCTGGCAATACTATGGCTACAAAACTGCCACCCCCACACACCTTAAACTTTCCATATCTCAGGTAAACACTGCTTCACCTACACCAAGTAACTTTTCTGGACAAGTGTATATCGGTGTTAAAAGCCTCAAGAAATTGACTATATTCTACGAAACGTAAAACAACAACACCGTGTTAATGTCTCTGTAATGTCCTAGCTTGCCGTGAAATTATTGTCCTGGAGCTGTCCTAAAGCAGGTTGTCTGACGACGGCCTGATGCCGGAGCATGAGGCGGTGATAATGACCGTATCATTACACGCCAGGGGCAGCGGGCAGATGCTGTATTTGTAGGCCAGTGGCAGCGGGCAGATGCTGTATTTGATTTGTAGGCCAGGGGCAGCGGGCAGATGCTGTATTTGTAGGCCAGGGGCAGCGGGCAGATGCTGTATTTGTAGGCCAGGGGCAGCGGGCAGATGCTGTATTTGTAGGCCAGGGGCAGCGGGCAGATGCTGTATTTGTAGGCCAGGGGCAGCGGGCAGATGCTGTATTTGTAGGCCAGGGGCAGCGGGCAGATGCTGTATTTGTAGGCCAGGGGCAGCGGGCAGATGCTGTATTTGTAGGCCAGGGGCAGCGGGCAGATGCTGTATTTGTAGGCCAGGGGCAGCGGGCAGATGCTGTATTTGTAGATATTAGAGGGAGATAAATAAAAGCATGCCCGAGTTTTCCCATTTCACACACCGCCCAATCTAGACGAGGTTCGATGGAGATGTAGGGGAGACAATCACGCGGAGAAAAAGTAAGGGAAATAACTAGCGCAAGAATTTTTTTTTTTAAATTCACAGAAATCCATAATTTCTTTTTTTTTTTAATTTTTTTTTTTTTCAAATTTTTCACTGTTGACTTTTTAAATGAGATGACTTATTTAAAGTAGGATCTGGAAAAAAAAAAGTTAATTAAAATGACAAAGTCACACAGAAATAAAGCCTCAAATGATGGGAGAAAGTTTTCATCAGAGGTTGAGAGAAAAGAATAGTTGAATCACTTCAAGAGAAAAATGTTGATGTATTGCGTTGGCCTGAAGTTATGGTACAGCTTCGTTTAACCAATGCTGAGGTAACTCGGGATACAGTTGAAGATTTAAAATATAACAATAAGCCAACTAGTTTAGTCAATATAAGATATAAAAATCAAACTTCGTAGTTTGATAGATTCAAGTATATAACCTGTAAAAAGAAAACGGCCAATAAAAAAGGAAGCCAAAATGATTCTCACGAATGGCCGTAAATTGTCAGAAGAATAGAAATGGACAATTGAGGACGGGTGTGGCGCTACGTCTAGGGTTGTAAATTTGTTGATTTTCCATCTTCGTTTCGACAAGCAAGTAAAACATCGGGGGAAAACGGTTTCAGCTTTTTTAAAAAAGAATTTTTGTTGGGTGTGGGGGGGGGGGGGGGGGGGGGGAGGGGGGTTGAGGAGGAAGAGAATTGATTAAAGAAGGCGGGGGAGGGGATACTTGACTTGTTTGTTGAATGCCAATCCAACAAAAGCAGACGATGCTACAATTTATTGACATGTGCTCTTTATATTTAGAACGTAAGGATCTTTTCTAAAGTTGCGGCCTACCCGTCATACAAAGTAAAAAGGGAGAATACTGTTGCTATTTATAGTAGAGGGAAGTAACTCGTGACTTACGGTTTGCAGACGTTTCTCTGTGCGTACAGCGTGCAGGACGAGGATGTTCCCCACCGTGGTGAGCAGACACAGGCAGGCCAGTACGATCCCCAGGGGTATGCCCCGCCACAGGTCGTCCCACACGGAGGGCTGCCCGTCCTGCAGGGCAGGGCCGTAGACCCCCACCTCGGTCAAGTTGCTCGTGTTCAGACCCGTCAGCATCCAGGTGTTAAAATCCAGGTCAAGGTCGCCAAAGAAACCGTGCGCCGTCGACCAGGTGACGTCGTGGAGGGTGGGGTCAGATCCGGGCGAGGTGGCTTCCATCGTGTCTGGCATTGGTGCTAGCCATCCACTGCTCATGGGCCGAGTGGCATGGCGGCCATCTTGTGAGGGTCCCCTACACACCCCGGGCAAACATCAACTCAGGGTGAGATCAGGCATGGTCCGCCCCCGCCCCTAGTTAGGCTAACGTCAACACTTGCCTTGTGGATTTATTCCCCAACATACTGTCATTACTTTAGTCTGAAAATAAGAATGATATGAAATATATTTCATTAACTTTCACCTTGAAACTGGTGAATCTGTCATCTAAACAAATGAAGGCACACACACGATTCATTTCTAATTTTATAACCGTCGAACATGAGCAACTTCTCAAGCTGAAGATAAACGTGTCAATTGTGTTTCTATGTGTAACAACACATGCTATATAAGGTTATAACATTAATTGTGTCTCCTTTAGTGTCTAGAGGTACACAAATTCCCCACCCTCTTCTCTGAACACCACCCCCACCTCTTCCATTATACCTTAACTACTAACCCATTTTTTGGTCTTCTAACCGAAACCTTACATGCCACAGTCTACGCCCCAGTCACGCCCCCACCCCGACTGAGACTGTGCCCCAAACGAAACCCCATATGCCCCAGTCTATGCCCCAACCAACCCCCTCCCCACACAACCAAGTCTACTCTACTCCCCCCCCCCCCCCCCAACCGAAACCTCACATGTCCTCCAGTGTTTAACTTATTTCCGTGTTGCATGTGGCTCGATGTTGACTGAAACCCTGGCTACGCCGCTACAACATGCAGCCCTGCAACACCGCCCCACACCGATTCGAAAGGGGGGGGGGGAAGGACTGGTGATAGTAGACACAACTTAAAACTATCGACTCTGTGTGTGTGAGTGAGAGTGTGGGGGGGGGGGGGGGGAATCTTAGCCGCCGAGTGGAGTAAATCAACGAATTCCTAAAGTTACCCCGACAAAAGGAAATTGTATTAGGCTATAAATCCTAAATTTGGTGTCGGGTCGCTGTGACCCCCTGGTTTTAGCTATGGCTTCTGTATGGCTAGACCGACACGGAATCACAACGATTTGCTGTTTGCACGACTTAAACTACTTCTACAGATGCTATTTCCACAACTTAAAGAATGCTGCTATAGCATGAACAACTGGAAATATTGCTCTTGTTAACGCTATTTTCAGAAATTGAACTTAACTTACGTGTTAGGCTATTCACTACACGGAACACAAACTTTGGATGTCACAATGTTCATGCAACTGACGCTATACTTCGACCCTAGTTTCACTCGGTATCGTAATACACAGACAGATAACAGATAGCCTCATAACATACAGATAACATACAAACTCACAACACACAGAAAATAACATACAGCCTCACAACACACTGACACATAACAGATAGCCTCACAACATACAGACATATAACATACATTTGATTGGTGTTAAACACCATGTATGTGCACAACTGACCCCCCCCCCCCCACCCCTCTATTGTTAGACAACTACCCGTGGGCGTGGCTGTAGAACAAAAAACAAATTGGCTTTGTTAACCTTACCTTGAGCTCAATAGGATGTAGCTATTTCCGGTCAATCTGGGAGTAAAATAATTTCCTGTATCCCAATTTGAAAAACTACATCTTTTAATGACGTTATTATATTGTCCATAAGGTTCTACCAC
Source organism: Physella acuta (assembly GCF_028476545.2). NCBI lineage: Eukaryota > Metazoa > Mollusca > Gastropoda > Physidae > Physella > Physella acuta. Next base: position 72,900 of record NW_026733241.1, read on the forward strand.
CCCTCCCCCGCTCTGCCGCCGTGATTTTCCTCCATACATGAGAATATTTCATGACCTTAATATTTGCATGTCGTGATGCTGGTCCATAAACACGAAGTAGCGGTAAATTTGTTTTACTGTGTTCATAAACTCGAAGTAGTGGTAAAATATTTTTACTGTGTTCATAAACACGAAGTAATGGTAAAATATTTTTACTGTGTTCATAAACACGAAGCAGCGGTAAAATATTTTTACTGTGTTCATAAACACGAAATAGCGGTAAAATATTTTTACTGTGTTCAGAAACTTTTTGAAAGGCAGGTTTACATGGACGTCCGCTTGCAGCTGGGAGGGATATGTTGGACGGTCGTTGTGGTGGACGGTCGATGTGGTTGACGGTCGGAGGATGGTCGATGGACGGTCGTGAAGATCGGCTGTTGTGTTGGACGGGCAGACCTTGGTCGGCGTGTGGTCGGACGATGGTCGGTCGACGGTCGCTTAGATCGGCTGTTGTGTTCGACGTTTAAGAATGAGTACCATACAATCTCTTATAGGAATCAGGCCGACAAGAGAGAGTTCTACTTATGATTGGGCTAAGAGCTCACACTCCCTAATAAAAACACAAGCAATTAGTTTCGCGTTTTATTAATTAAACAACGATTCCAACGTATTTAGCATAAAAAGTGTCGATGACATTAAACCTACACCCATTAGATTTAGCGTGTCCCATCTACCTGTGTCTAGTTATATCTCAGAAATTTTTAACTCACAAACTTTAGCTCCCGTTCTTTATGTAGAAAGTAAAATCACACAAATCTCATATTTAATTCACAAATCTTATTCACATATTTAAAAAAAAAACTTGAACAAAATCTCGTGTTTTGTGTACAAATCCAAGCCACGTCTTTTATTAACGAATCGAAATTCACTTCTTTCATTAAACATTACATCTTATCTTTAATTTACTAGCTTCATCGATAAAGTCCTTATCATACTCATTGGTAATGGGTTATCGTGGAAATACACCACGCTCCTATGAAAAGGGGAATTTCGTGTCCAGAAAATGTGACGACTTAGGCATTTAAAAATAAATTGTTTGATGCTGAATTTTAGGCGTTTCTACGAAAAATTCTCAGTTAGTAAAAAATGTTTATCCGTTTAGTAAATGTTGAGCGAGCTCATTAATTGTTTTATTAAGGAATCGCTGTTTGAAAAAACAAACAATTTGTTTATAATGGGGGTTGGGTGGGGGAGGCGGTACATGACGTCATCTCAGTGACAGGGTCTGAGTTTCTGTGACAATGTGTGGTAATCGGGAAAGGGAAATTCCGTTTTAAAAAAAGTGTTTTGGTCTTTAATTGCAAACCACCAATTTGAAATATAATTTTTTTTTGTACTTTTGATTTTAAATTTGACTTTATTCTTAACATTGAAAATAAAGATTGAACAAAATGCAAGAATGAGAAGTTCGCACCAAATACAAAACATGCATCCTAGAAAACATAAACGAAAAAGAAAAACAACAAGCAACTACAACTTTGGCAATCCTTTCTTAATTTTGCTTTTAGTCTTGTCACGAATGATATCAGCCCACTCATTGCGTCGGGGTGAGGTATTTTTTCTTTCGCTGCCGGCGGGGGAGGTGGTGGGCGGGCATGCGGTGACACGTGACCACACCGTTACCCTACCTGTTATTTCACCCGAGGGTAACAATTCTTGAGGGACCGAGGGCTGTCCCTCACACGGCTGGATGGTGGTCATAGACGCAGGTCAATTACCTGCGTGGGTCACGATATCATCTATTGGATGCGTTTACTAATATTTAGAAAGAGACATACGCTTTTATATATATTTATTTAAATAGTAGTCTATTATTATATTTTTGAAGAAAATCATTTATTTTTCATTTACATAAAAGCTTTTTATTAAAACGCTTTTATGCATTTTTTTTCAGTACTTGATGTTTTTTAATACATTAGAGTTGCATGCCTAAAAACAATTGCACATAAATTAGCATGAAAATGCGCGTATACTATTGCGGAATAATAGTAGTTCCCCTTACTTTATTTAGAAAATTTTAATGAATTCATAACAATTAATCAGGCACTTAATTAAGTCAAATTTGATGTCAGATTGCATTGTTATCTGCTCTTGACGCACGTGTCAAGTTTGAAACGAATCGGTCAGTTAGAAGTGCTCGAAATTTCACTCGGTAGTTTCGATCTATGATGGACGAGGCACGACAGACAGAGGAAGCAAGTTAAATAAAAGCTTGTAATAAAATCGCTACATTCGAAATGGGCCGAAATGAATAAGAAGATTTTCCAGAAACAGACATCACAACAGACGGACACTGTGAGCTAAATAAAATCTCATAAAAGAGCCACCAGTTTTCATTTGGATAGCTGCATGCGGTCCCGTCTTATGTGTCAACATTATTAGATCATCTCTCGGTCCGGGCTATTTTTAACTCCACCGTATGACGTCATTTTCAATATCGAGGTGAGACGTGTTTACTAAACCGTTTGTTTTGAGGGTATCAAGATTCTATAGGTAGGCGTATTTCGGAAACTCCATGTAAAACACGGGTGAACTAAACTACTTCATTGAGAGTTGTCAGTGTCAACATGCAGATACAGAGGGGGGTGGGGGGTGAAGTTGTCTTCTTTCTTCTTCTCCGTTCTTAATGTTTGATGTTTTAAGGGATTAAGTAATAAGTGTCGATTTGTTATGCGCCAAAAAAGGGCCATTGACTAGGATTGCAGCCTGCTTTTCTTTATGGATTTGCTTCAAACTAAGAACAAACTAATATTTTGGAGTTGTCACTATAAAAAGCGTTACAGTCCCCAGCTATCGAGCCTTATATACCCGGGGATTTGAACTCGTGACTTTTCGGTTTAGCAATCATGAGCTTTACCGACTCGACCACAAAAGTTCAGAAAATAACTCTTAGCGATATGAGACTGTTTAGCTGGAGACAGCAACCTATCTAGGAGAGAAGAATTCGAAATCAAACATTGTGTTTGGATCGCCAATGAGAATTATCGAATGTTCTATCAGACTATGGAACCATTATATCACAATTGATAAAAAGGCCTCATTACTATTTATTCATAAGCTACTGATAAATATAAGACTTGTGTAACAACGATAAAATCAAAGCACGCCCGCTTTACTTTTAAAAAGACTGTGTAAAATTAGTTTTTAAATAGTTGCTTTGAAAAAAAAAATTCCGTCTTGGCTTCACTAGGCTGAGCCCCGTCTTGTTTATTACCGGCTTGTTATTTGCATAAATTACTGGAAGCTTCCAGAAGTACATTCGTCTTCATCCACCCCCCACCCTCCTCCCCTCCCCCCCCCCCCCCGTTTATCCGCTGTCAACATCTTGGAGTTGTTCATTGGCTAAGTGCTGGGGACACTAGCATGCGGTAACTCTTTCAAAAAACGGCGTGAATCGTCTCCCTTGGCAGCTTAATCTTATCACACTTTATTTAATAATCCCGGTGGATTATGGGATTGAAAATATTGGCCAACAAACTGAGTTGATAATTTTGAACAAGGAATTAAACAGGTGTATTTTTAGCTAAGAATGACCAAGAAAAATATGAAGCAATAAAATAACCATAAGTCTGATCTACAAAAATTTAAAGAATACGAAATTTTTTTTATCTCAAAATGAGAGTAATCAAATGCATTGTAGGTGTACAACATCAGCGCTTTAACCAATGATTTCACTTATTACTGACTTGAATAAACACGGACCGACAAACACTTACGTCACTAACCACTTACGTCACTAACAACTGACTTCACTAAATACAGAAGTTTGTATTGTTACATCGCCCTACCCATCAAATGAACACATTTGATGTGCAATACACACATTCAAGTTCGACGACCTAAATGTCCTCGACTATCGTCCACGACAAATGTCGTTTGTCTATATAAATTGCAGTATAATTTCCTTATTGAACGTCACCCGGTTTTTCCTATTGGAAAAAACATTCGCATGCTCGTGTTAATGGGCAGAATTTGCGCACTCAATTCATTTAGATCAGCCCAGCAGAATGTGTGTGTAATTAACCGCCCTCCCCGCGAGTGTTGCTGGCAATCATATAAAGAAAACCTTCATTAAACCCCAGCAAAACCTGCCGGAGGTTTATAAAATGTGACCACCTCGGGAATAGCCATAATTATTTTTATTGCTGTAATTGGCTGAGTTTATAGCCGAATTTTCGCGCCGTTTTTGGTCCGCGTTTTCCGTAGGCTAATGTAGGCGAATCGTTTGAAATGATTCCTCAAGAAAAACAACTTTTCGCATCGTGTTGAGAACCACACACCACATCGATGATCAGCCGGTTTTATATGATTCAAACTATTTGGCCAGCGCATTATTTTGCTTTTTTTCTGATCTTTCTAAAAACTTATCTTAATCTTCTGAAAGGAGCTGTGTTATTTCCGGTTAGTTACCGGGAATATGTTGCGCAATGCACGCTGGGAATATGGAGTGGGTGTCTAAAGACAAAGTTCGATTAGCAGGATATGGGTCACATGTCACGCTGCTGATGGTGCAGGTTTGATATGGATCACGTGTCACGCTGCTGATGGTGCAGGTTTGATATGGATCACGTGTCACGCTGCTGATGGTGCAGGTTTGATCTGGATCACGTGTCACGCTGCAGGTTTGATATGGATCACGTGTCACGCTGATGATGATGCAGGTTCGATATGGGTCACGTGTCACGCTGATGATGGTGCAGGTTTGATATCGATCACGTGGTGCAGATAGTAGCACAGTAACAGCACTTCACTGGTCTAAAACACGCGTGTATGTGTGTGTATATATGTGTGTGTGTAACGTTCACATAGTTCAAATGAAAGACTTCAAACACCACAGGCCGATGCGACATCCATCCCATAATTTCTCTAAACCAGTATAGTAGATACCACACATGAGACTAGTCAGTATCTAGAAAATGGAGATTTCAGGTAACCAACACTTAAAAAACTAAAAGCCAACAATTAATTAGCTAACTAATTAGGCGGGTACCCGAGAAAAAAAAATGAACTCATTGTTATTGGTTGACTAACACGATCACGTGATGAGCTCTCTGTGTCGCCACGGAGCAGTCGTTTACGTCATTACCGCACCGGAAATGCTCTCAAGTCACGTGGTAGGGGATCCAATAATCAGCGCCAGGAAATATAAAAATGGCGGAAAATTTTGTTCAATTTAAAAGAGGCCAGGTCGGAATATTTTAATTTTAAAGTTAGAAATAAGTAACATTTTCAGTTCGCCACTCAGACTGCTAACCCTGGTAACTAGGCCTATTCCAAAAAACTCAAATCTTGTAGAAAAAAACTCCCAGCTAATTATTCCCTTAAGGCGAGCCGACCCAGCGTGTTTCGAACCCTGAGCTGGTCAGCGTGACCAGACAGCGTTAATCAGTTGGATCAGTGCGGCGGAGGAGAGCCTCAAGGCGTGGACCTTTGTCCGGCAAATGTCCGGGAGAGCCTCATGTATCTAACCGGGTCGGTCACGGAGGGGCAATTGTTAATTGACCCCATCATCAGCTGTCAAATCCTTCACGGGAACCCTTCGATCATAGAGTCTGATGTGCGTTTACTGAAGGGTGGAATACACGTCCACGCCAACACACACACACGAACAAACAAAAACACACACGCATACACACAAACACACACACACGCACAAAGAAAAACACACGCACACACGCACACACAAATGCATGCCCGCCCGCACGCAGACAGACAGAGAGACAGACAGACGGACAGACAGACAGACAGGCAGGCAGGCACTAAGGACTTAGTGAGAGTGTTGTGTAAAAATGAAGTTTTTGGCCATGACGCCTAGGTGGGTTTAGAACACAACGGTGTATAGACCTACATGTCGAAAAAAATGGATTCAGGATAGCCAGTCGCCTAAAATGACGCGCAGCGACTAGTAAAAATAATTTAAAGTTTACCGAATGCCACTGGTACTAGAGTGTTTAACACATGCGCCAGTCTCTAACCTGCATCTAACAACACACACATCAGTGGTCTGTGCATGAAGGATGGATCCCCCGTGCTACACTCAACTATTTTAACTCTCTGCCTGTTAACTTTCGCTACGGTGCCCAACTAACTGACGACTTGAGTAGGTTAGTCCGCCATGACTGACTAACTGAGGACTTTACTAGATTAGTCATCCATGACTAACTAACGACTTGACTAGATTAGTCAGCACCATGACAGCATGTTAAAGAAAAGTCCTGGTTATCAGGTAGTCAAGCACCCTCCCCTCATCTCACCCCCCCCCCCCCCCCGCCACTCACGTGCTAACCAGATCTCCCCTAAATTCACTCACCCCGACACTAGTGCACACATGCACAACACACATTGTCAGCTCACGGAGAGAAAAACTTTGATTTGGGAGACCGAGCTTGAGACCTCTATCTCCGGTCCCACAAAAGAGACCATCTAATTGAAACGAAACCGCCTCACCGAGCCCACAGCCGACCCAAGAATGGCGGCAATGGAACCGGAAATGTTCAGCAAAAGATGTGAGCTATTTTTAGATTTGGCGGGAGTTGGGTCAAAACTGATTTAAAAGTGCTTTTTTCGTGTAAGTGTGTAATAAAGGCTAATATATTGTAATGTACGCTAATAGATTGTAATATACGCTAATTGTTTGTAATGTAGCCAACGCTAAATGATTGTGATTTACGCTACTAGATTGTAATGCACGCTAATAGATTGTAATGTACGCTAATAGATTGTGATGTACGCTAAAATATTGTAATATACGCTAATAGATTGTAATGTACGCATATAGATTGTAATGTACGCTAAAAGATTGTAATGTACGCTAATAGATTGTAATATACGCTAAAAGATGTAATGTACGCATATAGTTTATAATGTACGCTAATAGATTGTAATGTGCAATGCTGACAAAGCCAACAGATTGTGTAAGAGAAAAACACACACACAGTACAGCATAAACACATCGACGACACGTGCGATACAGCTCACCCTTGGCTGGGCGAGTTAATCCTGTCTTTGATAGCGTGAGTAAAACAAGCGCACTGCCTAAACTAGTCATAGAGGGAGCCTGTACTCAAAACAGTGAAACACTGTTTGATAACTCGATACTTTTCAACTATTTAAACCTATGCTCTTCCTACACTAGCCGCAGTCATATCCCAAATCCCGCGTCAAAAGTTAAATCCGGTTGTAATCTTATCTTTAAAATTGCTGACTGGAAATAATAATTCGGAAATTAAGTCTTCCTTTAGTACAAATATAGATCTTACTATCTTATCGAAAGATCGAAAATAGGTATTTAATTTTTTTTTGAGAACAGTAAACGCCAATAAAATACGCACTAATATAAAGGCAGTGGATTATTTACGTACATTCCTGCACCTTAGTCTCTATCCACACCCCCACCTATACGCACCGGATGAACTCGCGTCAAGACTTTGATTACTAGCAAACCAAACGAAAACGTGGTCTTGTAAAGCTGGTTCAGGTGTGACGTCATACTAAATTTTGATTATAATTATTCCATTGACACCATTTCTTTAAATAGACTTCTCATCACGGACGTGGAACAAAACCTAACGAGCAGATTTATTTTTGTTTTCCCAATTATTGAAATATTAAGTCAAAGAGATACATGAGACGGCACATAGAACTTAATGCCATCAGGATACTGCAAATAACTGACCCTTGTCCTGCTTTGGTTGTGGCAGTAATCACGTCTTGTTTCATGACGTGTGCAGGTGATGTGTGGCAGGTGAGGTGATGTGTTGCAGGTGATGTGTTGCAGGTGATGTGTTGCAGGTGATGTGTTGCAGGTGATGTGTTGCAGGTGATGTGTTGCAGGTGATGTGTGGCAGGTGATGTGTGGCAGGTGAGGTGATGTGTTGCAGGTGATGTGTGGCAGGTGATGTGTGGCAGGTGATGTGTGCAGGTGATGTGCGGCAGGTGATGTGTGGCAGGTGACGTGTGACAGGTGATGTGTGGCAGGTGATGTGTTGCAGGTGATGTGATGTGTTGCAGGTGATGTGTGGCAGGTGATGTGTGGCAGGTGATGTGTGACAGGTGATGTGCGGCAGGTGATGTGCGGCAGGTGATGTGTCGCAGGTGATGTGTGGCAGGTGATGTGTGGCAGGTGATGTGATGTGTGGCAGGTAATGTGTGGCAGGTGATGTGATGTGTGGCAGGTGATGTGTTGCAGGTGATGTGTGGCAGGTGATGTGATGTGTGACAGGTAATGTGTGGCAGGTGATGTGTGGCAGGTGATGTGTGGCAGGTGAGGTGATGTGTGGCAGGTGATGTGTGGCAGGTAATGTGCGGCAGGTGAAGTGTAACAGGTGAGGTGATGTGTTGCAGGTGATGTGTTGCAGGTGATGTGTTGCAGGTGATGTGTGGCAGGTGATGTGTGGCAGGTGAGGTGATGTGTTGCAGGTGATGTGTGGCAGGTGATGTGTGGCAGGTGATGTGTGCAGGTGATGTGCGGCAGGTGATGTGTGGCAGGTGACGTGTGACAGGTGATGTGTGGCAGGTGATGTGTTGCAGGTGATGTGATGTGTTGCAGGTGATGTGTGGCAGGTGATGTGTGGCAGGTGATGTGTGACAGGTGATGTGCGGCAGGTGATGTGCGGCAGGTGATGTGTCGCAGGTGATGTGTGGCAGGTGATGTGTGGCAGGTGATGTGATGTGTGGCAGGTAATGTGTGGCAGGTGATGTGATGTGTGGCAGGTGATGTGTTGCAGGTGATGTGTGGCAGGTGATGTGATGTGTGGCAGGTAATGTTGGCAGGTGATGTGATGTGTGACAGGTAATGTGTGGCAGGTGATGTGTGGCAGGTGATGTGTGGCAGGTGAGGTGATGTGTGGCAGGTGATGTGTGGCAGGTAATGTGCGGCAGGTGAAGTGTAACAGGTGAGGTGATGTGTGGCAGGTGATGTGATGTGTTGCAGGTGATGTGTGGCAGGTGATGTGCGGCAGGTGATGTGTGGCAGGTGATGTGCGGCAGGTGAAGTGTAACAGGTGAGGTGATGTGTGGCAGGTGATGTGTTGCAGGTGATGTGATGTGTTGCAGGTGATGTGATGTGTTGCAGGTGATGTGATGTGTTGCAGGTGATGTGTGGCAGGTGATGTGCGGCAGGTGATGTGTGGCAGGTGATGTGTGGCAGGTGATGTATGACAGGGGATGTGTGGCAGGTGATGTGTGGCGAGTGATGTGTGGCAGTTGATGTGTAGCAGGTGATGTGTATCAGGTGATGTGTGGCAGGTGATGTATTGCAGGTGATGTGGTACAAGTGATGTGTAAAGTTCATAAAGTGAACTTTAAGGAACGAAGTAAATCAATTGACGATGGCATTATGCCGATTGTGGGGGAGAATTTATGCCAGACTACAGAAATGAAATTGCGTGCTAAGGCGATTCGATAAATTAAGTGCAGAATGATAAAAAAAAAATTCGGATAATTTGTCCGATAAATGTCAACTGAACTTTAAACACAAAAATAAAAAGTGGAGGTAAAAATAGGTCTGAGATGGCGTTTTTTAGGTTTGGAGAGTAAGTTTTCCGCAAGCTCTAATCGTCCGAGACATTTTTTTGAAGGATCCGGCAAAAATTCCACTTGCTACAAGATCATTAGTAGGCACTTTAGTTTTTACAAGATTTGTCTTACGTCACAATGGCTGGGTGTGGGTGGGTGGGTGGGTTGGTGGTCGAATCTATTTTTACAAGATTTGTTCTACGTGAAAACGGATGGGTGTTGGTTGGCTTTTTTTAGCAATTTTTTTTTAACGCTGCACACAAAAGTATTTTCCGATAACAATACTAATGTATCTAAAACTAGTGAATTTAAAGTTTGTAATAAATGTGCTTATTTGTTGTATAAATTTAAACCTTTCTGGCTGTTTGCTTATGAGTTTAAAACAGTGTCTGTAACAGACTTAACATTTTTTGAAAGGTTAGTTGTTGTTGCGATTAGTAGCTCTGGATATTCAAAGATTATCTTTAGATTTTTTAAATAAAAATACATTAGAATTCTAAATGTAATGCAGTTATGTTTTAATTCAATTAGGATTTTAAATGTAATTCCATTACGTTTTAATACACTTAGCTATGGAGGTCTACTTCAATCATCTTTATGGCCCCAATCAAAAAGTTCCCCGCAGCACTTGTCTGAGACTAGCGCTGGAGACTTGGGCACTGTCGTCTGCCTCGCCACAAAGCCAACTTAAATCTGCTACTCAATAAACGCCAAGAAAATACGCACTAATATAAAGGCAGTGGATTATTTACGTACATTCCTGCACCTTAGTCTCTACCCACACCCCCACCTAAACGCACCGGATGAACTCGCGTCAAGACCTTGATTACTAGCAAACCAAACGCAAACGTGATCTTGTAAAGCTGGTTTGGGTGTGACGTCATACTATATTTTGATTATAATTATTCCATTGACACCATTTCTTTAAATAGACTTCTCATCACGGCCCTGGAACAAAACCTAACGAGCAGATTTATTTTTGTTTTCCCAATTATTGAAAATTACGTCAAAAAGATACATGAGACGGTACATAGAACTTAATGCCATCAGGATACTTCATAGAACTGACTCTTGTCCTGCATTGGTTGAGGCAGTATTCACGTCTTGTTTCAGACAGTGCTGAATTTATATACATGACGTGTGCAGGTGATGTGTGACAGGTGATGTGCGGCAGGTGATGTGATGTGTGGCAGGTGATGTGTGGCATGTGATGTGTGGCAGGTGACGTGTGGCAGGTGATGTGTGACAGGTGATGTGTGGCATGTGATGTGTGGCAGGTGATGTGTGGCATGTGATGTGTGGCAGGTGATGTGTGGCAGGTGATGTGTGGCAGGTGATGTGTGGCATGTGATGTGTAGCAGGTGATGTGATGTGTGGCATGTGATGTGTGGCAGGTGATGTGTGGCATGTGATGTGTGGCATGTGATGTGTGGCAGGTGATGTTATGTGTGGCATGTGATGTGTGGCATGTGATGTGTGGCAGGTGATGTGTGGCATGTTATGTGTGGCAGGTGATGTGCGGCAGGTGATGTGTGGCAGGTGATGTGCGTCAGGTGATGTGTGGCAGGTGATGTGTGGCATGTGATGTGTGGCAGGTGATGTTATGTGTGGCAGGTGATGTGTGGCAGGTGATGTGTGGCAGGTGATGTGTGGCAGGTGATGTGTGGCAGGTGATGTGTGGCAGGTGATGTGTGGCAGGTGATGTGTGGCAGGTGATGTGTGGCAGGTGATGTGTGGCATTTGAAGCGATATGTGGCAGGTGATGTGTGGCAGGTGATGTGTGGCAGGTGATGTGTGGCAGGTGATGTGTGGCAGGTGATGTGTGGCAGGTGATGTGTGGCAGGTGATGTGTGGCATGTGATGTGTGCAGGTGATGTGTGGCAGGTGATGTGTGGCAGGTGATGTGTGGCAGGTGATGTGTGGCAGGTGATGTGTGGCAGGTGATGTGTGGCATTTGAAGCGATATGTGGCAGGTGATGTGTGGCAGGTGATGTGTGGCAGGTGATGTGTGGCAGGTGATGTGTGGCATTTGAAGCGATATGTGGCAGGTGGTGTGTGCAGGTGATGTATGGCAGGTGATGTGATGTGCGGCAGGTGATGTGCGGCAGGTGATGTGTGGCAGGTGATTGTGGCAGGCATTCAGCTGCAGGTGATGTGGTACAAGTGATGTGTAAAGTTCATAAAGTGAACTTTAAGGAACGAAGTAAATCAATTGACGATGGCATTATGCCGATTGTGGGGGAGAATTTATGCCAGACTACAGAAATGAAATTGCGTGCTAAGGCGATTCGATAAATTAAGTGCAGAATGATAAAAAAAAAATTCGGATAATTTGTCGGATAAATGTCAACTGAACTTTAAACACAAAAATAAAAAGTGGAGGTAAAAATAGGTCTGAGATGGCGTTTTTTAGGTTTGGAGAGTAAGTTTTCCGCAAGCTCTAATCGTCCGAGACATTTTTTTGGAGGATCCGGCAAAAATTCCACTTGCTACAAGATCATTAGTAGGCACTTTAGTTTTTACAAGATTTGTCTTACGTCACAATGGCTGGGTGTGGGTGGGTGGGTGGGTTGGTGGTCGAATCTATTTTTACAAGATTTGTTCTACGTCAAAACGGATGGGTGTTGGTTGGCTTTTTTTAGCAATTTTTTTTTAACGCTGCACATAAAAGTATTTTCCGATAACAATACTAATGTATCTAAAACTACTGAATTTAACGTTTGTAATAAATGTGCTTATTTGTTGTATAAATTTAAACCTTTCTGGCTGTTTGCTTATGAGTTTAAAACAGTGTCTGTAACAGACTTAACATTTTTTGAAAGGTTAGTTGTTGTTGCGATTAGTAGCTCTAGATATTCAAAGATTATCTTTAGATTTTTTAAATAAAAATACATTAGAATTCTAAATGTAATGCAGTTATGTTTTAATTCAATTAGGATTTTAAATGTAATTCCATTACGTTTTAATTCACTTAGCTATGGAGGTCTACTTCAATCATCTTTATGGCCCCAATCAAAAAGTTCCCCGCAGCACTTGTCTGAGACTAGCGCTGGAGACTTGTGCACTGTCGTCTGCCTCGCCACAAAGCCAACTTAAATCTGCTACTCAATAAATCACCCCCCCCCTCATTGCACGCAGTGGATTGGCGTGTCCCTCGGCAGACGATTAACTTAACCACCCACAACCCTCCCCCACTTAATACCCACCTACCAACCCTCCCTCCCTCAACACCAACAAACCAACACAACCCCACTCATCACCCACCTACAAACCCTCCCTCCCTCAACACCAACAAACCAACACAACCCCACTCATCACCCACCTACCAACCCTCCCCCACTCACCCACCAACCCTCCCCCACTCACCTACCAACCCTCCCCCACTCAACAGCTTTACAATTTTTTAAGCCCACAAAGCGGATTAGAGATTTATTTGGAGCACAATCGCTTGTCATAATGTGGAAAAATTTGGACGAAAATTGTGAACAAATTAGAACAAAATGTAAAGCAATTAGGAAGAAATCCTGCAAGAAAGGAAATTACATAAAAACTAAGATAAATAGATAATGACTGCAGATAACGATTAGATAAAGGCAGTAGATAGAGATTATTCAATTATTTAATAGCCTTTTATGTTATTATTATTGATTTTAAAATCGAGCACAAAATAAGATGGTGCAAAAACTAAAACTCATCTCCTATCCTTTTAGAAATTGCATTATTCAAAAATGTTTCTTCAATTTTAATTTTTTTTTCTTTTTAAATTATAATCTCAATCCAATTGAAGAAAAAAAAATTGACCTTGCACATGAAATATCCTGGGTGTCATTCGGTTATGCAGGCCAGGTGCTATTTTGTGTACCTGACGTTAATGTGTTTAAAAAACTTTTATTTACCTGATAATACTAAAAATAGTTTACGTCAGTACACTCCGCGTGGCCGAGCTGTAGCGCGCTCGACTAGTTACCCGAAAGCATGGAGTTCGTATCCCAGACTAGCTTGTAATGAGTCCCTAAGCCCAAGCGGCTCTGGTGGATTCTCTCTCACTCACTAAGATGACAGACTTTACTAAGTGTTTTTTTATACCGAGGTCGCAGAAACAGATGAACTCTACTTCATCTGCTTAATACTCCGTTAGTTCTGAAAGGCTAACTTTAATTCACTTTATTTATAGTACTTTCATTAATAATGAAAAATAAAGCAAGGCTCATATTTCGAAGTGAATTTTGAAACCGTTGGTTCTTCGTATTTTAAATAATTGATTTTAGCGTATGACATAGACATATGGACTTAACGCCCATACAAGGGTAGCATAAAATAATGAAGTTACGTCACCGGCAGGCGGCGACAACTCCACTTCCTCAAGTCCCACTACTCTGATTTGAATGATTTCCCTTGCTTGAGGAAAGTGGGCTGACAATCGCTAGAGGCTTTCTTGGGGCGATTTGTTTGAATTTTTGTGGGGCTTCCTCTTCCGTTCGACGTTTGATACTCACTTCTGCTGGGAATTCCACGCGTTACACGGAGTAATTCTGGGAATTTCACATCTTTTTTCTTATCATGCTAGAGATTGGTAATTTTCTTGCGAGTTTATTTAAAAAAAAAGATTATGACGTGGTTTGAAAATTAGACTGCTTGTTACACTAATGATTAGACTGGTTGGGAGCTAATGATAGCATCTTTGTTGATCTATGTGAACCTAGATATCTAATCATCCATTAATACATCCTGTATACATAATAAATACATACGTCACACAGAATACATCCCTCATACATAATACATCCCTCATACATAATACATGCCTTATACATAATACATCCCTCACACATAATACATCACTCACACAGAATACATCACTCACACAGAATACATCCCTCACACATCATACACACCTTACACAGAATACAGCAACGGTCACCATATACTACTGTCAAAGCATGACGCAAATAACATACATACATTATGCATCGCACGTCATCCGTCATATGTCATACACCATTCATCATTCGCTACACATCATACATTAAATATCACACGCCACTCATCATACATCATGCATTGAGCATCATACAGCCGACATCAGACATCGTCGGACAGTAGACGCCAGACAGCGGTCAGCACACAGCGGTCAGCAGACGCCAGACAGCGGTCAGCAGACAGTAGACAGCAGACAGTAGACAGCAGATAACAGACAGCAATAAGCAGATAGTAGACAGTAGACTCTAGACAGCGGTCAGCAAACGACAGACAGCAGACAGTAGATATCAGACAGTATACAGCGATCAGGAGACAACAGACAGCAGACGTCAAACAGCACACTAATCGTGTAGACAGCTAACAACCCGGTACCCACAAAACAGAGCCTACATCTAACAGAACTCCCCACCTCTGTCGACCCCGGATCTATCCCCGCCCTCTACCCGTTTTTTCAGACAGACTTTTATTCTGTCTCGTTTTTCATACAGACTTTTTTACTTTCTCGTATATACGAAGTATAGAGAAAGTATTGTAATCGTGCAAAAAAAAAAATCGAGATTTTTACAGATCTCGACGTTTTACACCTCACTGATACGGAAAAACATAATTTTGCAATCTTGTCCGTATGTCTGTGTGTGTGTGTGTCTGTGTGTCTGTGTGTCTGTGTGTCTGTGTGTCCGTGTGTAAAAACGATAACTTGAGTACCGTTACAGCTAGGTTGATGAAATTTCATATATAAGTATTATATCAAAATCGTAGATCCGTATCAACTTTTGAGCGATTTCCGATAACCGGAAGTGGTACTTTTCCTACTTTGAATTTTTCAAAAGCCTATATCTTGAGTACTATTTCAGATAGATAAATGAAATTTCACATGTAAGTAAAAGATCTAATTCTCTACCTTCTGTTAAATTTTGAGTAATTTCCGTTGACTGGAAGTAGTAATTTACGCTACTTCCGATTTCTCAAAAAACTAATGTAAATTTTAAAAGTAGTAATAATATTGCGCACTATTATGCGCTTTTTTATAAGGCGTTCACTTGGTGTGCAATTAATTTGTCTACGAGATTTTATTCTATTTTTAAAACTTTAAGTATTTAAAATGGATTAAAAATCATGTATATAGCCCGAGTTCCCATCCCCTGTTATTTTATATAAGAATATTCGAGAAAGTTTAGGGGAGATCACTCCCGGTTTATTTCTGTCTCGTTTTTCATACAGACTTTTATTCTGTTTCGTTTTTCAGACAAACTTTTTTTCTGTCTCGTTTTTCATACAGACTTTTATTCTGTCTCGTTTTTCAGACAGACTTTTTTTCTGTCTCGTTTTTCATACACACTTTTATTCTTTCTCGTTTTTCAGACAGACTTTTATTCCGCCTCGCTTTCATCTTTTCTTTCTCTAATTCCCCTCACTAATCTCTGATGCAAATAAAGATGCAAATTCCAGATTTATATTGAAGTGTGGCTTGTCTTGTGTTTGCTGTGGAAAAAAAATGTCCGCAAACAATTCCATTTTTATCTGTTACCCTTTCAGCTTTAAATTGGGAGATACACTGAAGCTTCTGGTACGTGGGAGATAACAATATCAAAATCTCAATAGAGAAATCGGCTATAAGGGGTCATCTGACCCCCCCCCCCTCCGCAAATGAAAAGTAAGCGAAATGGACGCATATATATATATATATATATATATATATATATATATATATATATATATATGTATATGTGTGTGTGTGTATGTATGTATGTATGTATGTATATATTTTTGTGTGTATGTGTGTGTGCAAAAAGATGCAGGCATCTATGTCGATTTAGTATTTTTAGGGTCCTCCTCTTCCCCACCCCAGGTCTATTCCACCCTCCCCCCTCCCCCGTTCATTATCCTCTTGTATTGTCCATGTTGCAGATAGATTGTGAAAGACTACCTTCTACAGAATGACCAACCATTCCACAGAATAACCAACTATTCCACAGAATGACCAACCATTCCACAGAATAACCAACTATTCCACAGAATGACCAACCATTCCACAGAATGACCAACCATTCCACAGAATAACCAACTATTCCACAGAATGACCAACCATTCCACAGAATAACCAACTATTCCACAGAATGACCAACCATTCCACAGAATAACCAACTATTCCACAGAATGACCAACCATTCCACAGAATAACCAACTATTCCACAGAATGACCAACCATTCCACAGAATAACCAACCATTCCACAGAATGACCAACCATTCCACAGAATGACCAACCATTCCACAGAATATCCAGTCATCCTATGACAAGCATGAAATGATGTACCAGAGTAGGAAATAAATAGTATTTCGTACTTTCGCTAGGCATTCTACAGATACAAAAAAAATAAGTGGCCAGTAAGGTGTAGATTAAGGTTGTTTCTATCAGAAGATTTCCTTACCCTAACCCTAAACCTTATCTCTAGCCCTATGTTTAGCTCTCGCCCTAACTTTAAGGGTTATGTTTAATGTTAGGATAAGGTTTGAGACAGGGGTAACACCCTATTGCAGATTTTTGTCCGTAGATAATATAAAGGTAGGTGCCTTGGGGGAGGGGGGGGAGGTTATATGTTAGTTGACGTGGGGGAGAACGATAGTAATCAGGGTGTAATGAACAGTATGTAATGTGTAATGTCCTGTTCCCCAGTGGTGTAAGAATAAAAAAAACCACAATTTCCAAAGCAAGAAATCTGAACAATATGAATGTATAGGTAGTGGACATAATGCCATTGGGGGCAAGGGGGGACGGGGGACGACTACGAGACAATGTTTTATGGTATTGGTACGTCGTTCTATGGTGTCTATATTACACAGAGGTCGAGGGTCGCAGAGTTTATTGTGTAGCTGATCTGAATAGGTATGCTCGTTGGGCCTTTGTCACTGAGTTTTCTCAGCTACTGATGTGAATGGGGGTTGTTGGTTAGACTGTTGTCAATGGGGATTGTTGGTTAGACTGTCGTCAATGGGGATTGTTGGTTAGACTGTCGTTAATGGGCATTGAATTGCGAGTACAGTGATATATGTATTGTATATTTAGTGCACTGATACAAGTTATGTTTTATGTAAAAAAATGTTTTAGTCAAGAGGTTATTTTTAATAATTCAAGTTGTTTTGGTTTTATTAAGAACAATTTTGAACTAAATCTAAAAATAGAACTTGAAAATTATAAAAGAAAATTTTCTGGTAATTTTTGAAAACCGTATCCCGAGGGTAGATTTCAGAAATAAAAAATAAGTTGTTATAATAATAAACCAGATATTGCCATAGAACACAATTATGATTGTCAAAACTATCATTGTCAAAGCTATTTTAGCCATAGCTGTTTATCCAGCTATTTTCTGATGGATAAAGTATACCAATTAGCAAAAACTAATACCAGGATAAAAATGCACATTAAAAAAACAACAACAAATCACAACACATCACAAAAAAACACATCACGACAAACACATCACAAAAAACATCACAACAAACATCACAACAAATATATTTTTGTGAAGATCCTTAAGTCAACCCTCTCTCCACCCTTCCCCCCCCCCCCATCCCACACAACATACACCATAAATATGAATTTTTAAAAAAAATTTCAATGTTTATCATTCCATGAGATCGACCCCTCTAAAACAGGCGCCAGTTTCACATCAGACGACGCCATCTTAAACCCTGGCTTAATGAGACGATGTATTGCCGACACAATATACATGCCATCATCTTCTGCAGTTATACAACATACCCACCGCCTCCCCCACCCCCTGTAGTTTGACAAGGACAATAAAACAAATATGAGAGGCGTCCTTTGATGGCTCATTAATGAACGTCATGGGCGGGAGTTATGGGTCTTGGCACATTGCTGATTGCCAGATTTTTTGTTGTTCTACGTGTCCATACAACAACACCATATACAGTATGTGGTGTGGGCTTAAAACATAACGATAAACGGAGGTTAACTATCAGTAACTTCAAGAATAGACCGTAACTAGATTTAGGTGCAGTTATTGCTTTGTTACATTAGTTACTTTTTTGTTATCATTTATCCTTCTTTGTTACAAGCTGAATCTCTACGCGATTATGTATTAAAATCAAATAATACAATGGATTCATGCACACATTTTAAAATGCAGTTGGAGAGAAAAATTAAAGATTAAAGATGTTTGATTGTTGAAACATTGAAGTCACTAAGAAAACAAGTTGCCACTAAGAAAACAAGTTGTGTACTAAAACCATAATGTTCTACAATTCATCTAAGATTCGATTGTGAGAACAATGTCAAAGATAAAACATGAAGTGGCTTGATCACCTTATGGTGATGATGTGTGAAGCGATGCCCTTTACATACAAACAGCTACTGAAGCGCTGTTTAGGTTAGCTGAGGACGGTATCCATATATCATGGTGCAAACAATATTAAGATTTATTGGTGATTTATCTACCCGACTGACCCATGGTCAGTAGAATCTGCGCGACACTGCTCGCCCCGCCCTTTCACATCCTGTCAAACTCAAACTTTCTGGGGATCCAGCAGGATTTGAACCCAAGACAGCTGGGGTGATGGCTGCAAGTTTAACGCGTTGGCTACACAGTTCATAACACGGGCTTAAGTAAGCATGAAAAAAATCAACCTTATATTGTCTGACACTATTGTGAAAATGTGGTGGCATTACTGACAAAACCCCTGACACTATCAACAAAACCCCTAACACTATCAACAAAACCCTTAAATAACACTATCAACAAAACCCCTGACACTATCAACAAAACCCCTGACACTATCAACAAAACCCCTGACACTATCAACAAAACCCTGGACACTATCAACAAAACCCCTGACACTATCAACAAAACCCCTGACACTATCAACAAAACCCTTAAATAACACTATCAACAAAACCCCTGACACTATCAACAAAACCCCTGACACTATCAACAAAACCCCTGACACTATCAACAAAACCCTTAAATAACACTATCAACAAAACCCCTGACACTATCAACAAAACCCCTGACACTATCAACAAAACCCCTGACACTATCAACAAAACCCCTGACACTATCAACAAAACCCCTGACACTATCAACAAAACCCCTGACACTATCAACAAAACCCTGGACACTATCAACAAAACCCCTGACACTATCAACAAAACCCCTGACACTATCAACAAAACCCCTGACACTATCAACAAAACCCCTGACACTATCAACAAAACCCCTGACACTATCAACAAAACCCCTGACACTATCAACAAAACCCCTGACACTATCAACAAAACCCCTGACACTATCAACAAAACCCCTGACACTATCAACAAAACCCCTGACACTATCAACAAAACCCCTGACACTATCAACAAAACCCTTGACACTATCAACAAAACCCCTGACACTAACAACAAAACCCCTGGCACTAACAACAAAACCCCTGACACTATCAACAAAACCCTTAAATAACACTATCAACAAAACCCCTGACACTATCAACAAAACCCCTGACACTATCAACAAAACCCCTGACACTATCAACAAAACCCCTGACACTATCAACAAAACCCTGGACACTATCAACAAAACCCCTGACACTATCAACAAAACCCCTGACACTATCAACAAAACCCTTAAATAACACTATCAACAAAACCCCTGACACTATCAACAAAACCCCTGACACTATCAACAAAACCCCTGACACTATCAACAAAACCCTTAAATAACACTATCAACAAAACCCCTGACACTATCAACAAAACCCCTGACACTATCAACAAAACCCCTGACACTATCAACAAAACCCCTGACACTATCAACAAAACCCCTGACACTATCAACAAAACCCCTGACACTATCAACAAAACCCTGGACACTATCAACAAAACCCCTGACACTATCAACAAAACCCCTGACACTATCAACAAAACCCCTGACACTATCAACAAAACCCCTGACACTATCAACAAAACCCCTGACACTAGCAACAAAACCCCTGACACTATCAACAAAACCCCTGACACTATCAACAAAACCCCTGACACTATCAACAAAACCCCTGACACTATCAACAAAACCCCTGACACTATCAACAAAACCCCTGACACTATCAACAAAACCCTTGACACTATCAACAAAACCCCTGACACTAACAACAAAACCCCTGGCACTAACAACAAAACCCCTGACACTATCAACAAAACCCCTGACACTATCAACAAAACCCTGGACACTATCAACAAAACCCCTGACACTATCAACAAAACCCCTGACACTAACAACAAAACCCCTGGCACTAACAACAAAACCCCTGACACTATCAACAAAACCCCTGACACTATCAACAAAACCCCTGACACTATCAACAAAACCCCTGACACTATCAACAAAACCCTTGACACTATCAACAAAACCCTTGACACTATCAACAAAACCCTTGACACTATCAACAAAACCCCTGAAACTATCAACAAAACCCTTGACACTATCAACAAAACCCCTGACACTATCAACAAAACCCCTGACACTATCAACAAAACCCTTGACACTATCAACAAAACCCCTGACACTATCAACAAAACCCTTGACACTATCAACAAAACCCCTGACACTATCAACAAAACCCCTGACACTATCAACAAAACCCCTGACACTATCAACAAAACCCTGGACACTATCAACAAAACCCCTGACACTATCAACAAAACCCCTGACACTATCAACAAAACCCTGGACACTATCAACAAAACCCTTAAATAACACTATCAACAAAACCCCTGACACTATCAACAAAACCCCTGACACTATCAACAAAACCCCTGACACTATCAACAAAACCCCTGACACTATCAACAAAACCCTGGACACTATCAACAAAACCCCTGACACTATCAACAAAACCCCTGACACTATCAACAAAACCCTTAAATAACACTATCAACAAAACCCCTGACACTATCAACAAAACCCCTGACACTATCAACAAAACCCCTGACACTATCAACAAAACCCTTAAATAACACTATCAACAAAACCCCTGACACTATCAACAAAACCCCTGACACTATCAACAAAACCCCTGACACTATCAACAAAACCCCTGACACTATCAACAAAACCCCTGACACTATCAACAAAACCCCTGACACTATCAACAAAACCCTGGACACTATCAACAAAACCCCTGACACTATCAACAAAACCCCTGACACTATCAACAAAACCCCTGACACTATCAACAAAACCCCTGACACTATCAACAAAACCCCTGACACTATCAACAAAACCCCTGACACTATCAACAAAACCCCTGACACTATCAACAAAACCCCTGACACTATCAACAAAACCCCTGACACTATCAACAAAACCCCTGACACTATCAACAAAACCCCTGACACTATCAACAAAACCCTTGACACTATCAACAAAACCCCTGACACTAACAACAAAACCCCTGGCACTAACAACAAAACCCCTGACACTATCAACAAAACCCCTGACACTATCAACAAAACCCTGGACACTATCAACAAAACCCCTGACACTATCAACAAAACCCCTGACACTAACAACAAAACCCCTGGCACTTACAACAAAACCCCTGACACTATCAACAAAACCCCTGACACTATCAACAAAACCCCTGACACTATCAACAAAACCCCTGACACTATCAACAAAACCCTTGACACTATCAACAAAACCCTTGACACTATCAACAAAACCCTTGACACTATCAACAAAACCCCTGAAACTATCAACAAAACCCTTGACACTATCAACAAAACCCCTGACACTATCAACAAAACCCCTGACACTATCAACAAAACCCTTGACACTATCAACAAAACCCCTGACACTATCAACAAAACCCTTGACACTATCAACAAAACCCCTGACACTAACAACAAAACCCCTGACACTATCAACAAAACCCCTGACACTATCAACAAAACCCCTGACACTATCATCAAAACCCCTGACACTATCAACAAAACCCCTGACACTATCAACAAAACCCCTGACACTATCAACCAAACCCCTGGCTCTAGTGACTATCTGTTGACATTTGTAAAAGGACGCAGTTGTTGAGACAAGCTGGAGAGATGTCCGAGTGCTCTTACAGTGAGCAGCCTGCCCACGTGAGGTAGGGGAGGGGGAGGGGGGTGAGCAGTTGGACGGCCATAATGTGTGATTGTTTGACTGCAGAAAAGTGCACATCCCTAAACATCGGGGAATTGCAAAACATCACAAAGCATGAAATCACAAAGCATCATGAAATCACAAAACATCATGAAATCACAAAACATCATAAAAGATGGCTGCCCCAGCCACTTTAGATATTCTATTTTAACACAAATTGCCATTTTCTGTTAGTTGACATAAAATTTAAAAAATTTCTTCATAATCATGGCCAAAACATTTTTACAATTCCAGACCATTATTATCATTGTTTAGTATACATGTACTCTACTTCTTCTACCCCACAGTGCATCAGATCCCTTACATAATTGATTGCACGTCAAGCACACGTTGATGGCAAACATCCGCCAGACTGACCGGAGAAAGGAAGATGTCTTGGAGGTTTGTGGAACGCTTCCTTCCGTGTTGATCAAGACGTTACAAGACGCCTTCGCCACAGATGGGATAAACAAATATTACGCAATGTTCAGGGGTGCGAGCGTTCTAGACATCTAGAAATACATTTTAGCGTTTTACAAACATTGACAATGTCACACTGACTCGCCCTACTAGAATGTCAAATTTTTTTTCTTTAAATCTACTGGCAAGGAAAATGAGATTGCACTCTCTATTTTGAAAATAATTCGACATTAGGATTAAAGCTAATGAAAAATATCGGTGTCAATGTAAAATCTCTCCCCCCCCCCCCTTGTACACACTTGTCCACCAATCAACTATTGACAAGTTTAATGAAAGTATCAGATACAGTTGACTGCCCTGCTCATCGTGCAGACAGCAAACACGTCTACATACGCTGATTCCATGGGAAGTATTTATAGACCAGACTGTCGTCCATGTTTTTTTGTGGGGGTCTCCTGGTATGTTTTACTTTTCTCCCCGCGTTTTTCGGGGTCTACTTGCACGTGATACTGTTGAGATACTGGGAACAGTAGACCTATCTTTGTGACTAGCATCTGACCAGTGGCTATCGTTGGGTCACACAGTAGACCTATCTTTGTGACTAGCATCTGACCAGTGGCTATCGCTGGATCACACAGTAGACCTATCTTTGTGACTAGCATCTGACCAGTGGCTATCGTTGGGTCACACAGTAGACCTATCTTTGTGACTAGCATCTGACCAGTGGCTATCGTTGGGTCACACAGTAGACCTATCTTTGTGACTAGCATCAGACCAGTGGCTATCGCTGGATCACACAGTAGACCTATCTTTGTGACCAGCATCAGACCAGTGGCTATCGCTGGATCACACAGTAGACCTATCTTTGTGACCAGCATCAGACCAGTGGCTATCGCTGGATCACACAGTAGACCTATCTTTGTGACCAGCATCAGACCAGTGGCTATCGCTGGATCACACAGTAGACCTATCTTTGTGACCAGCATCAGACCAGTGGCTATCGCTGGATCACACAGTAGACCTATCTTTGTGACCAGCATCAGACCAGTGGCTATCGCTGGATCACACAGTAGACCTATCTTTGTGACCAGCATCAGACCAGTGGCTATCGCTGGGGCAGCTGGATAGGTCATCTGTTACTGGTTTGTAAAACACACTAAAACAAGACACCATATCACTGTAAAAAATAAACATAGACACGCTCCAATGGGCCCATTGACCAACTTAGACACACCCACACATGGCCTACAAAAAAAACTTAAAAACGCCCCCACATTCTTGTCAACACGTAGACACGCCCCCAATCGGCCTATTGATCAAACTAGACACACCCCCAATCGGCCCATTGACCAACTTAAACACGCCCTAATCGGCCTATTGGCCAAATTAGACACGCCCCTACGCTTCCAATAAAAAAAACGTAGACACACCCCCACATGACCTACCACCAAAATTAAAAAAAAAAATTAAAGTTCCACAAAATGGCACCTTGACCCACAAAATCCAAAACTATTTTTAAATCGCCATCTTTCAAGCCGTCGTGGGAGGAGCTTAGGCGCGCGCTCAAATATCAAAACCCGTCTTAAATCCCCGCCCCAAAGGTCATTAACCTCCACTCATATTTCTTTCATATCCCATCATTCTCTTTTCACGTTAGAATTTAATTGAAGTTCAGCACAATAGGTTTTAAAATGTAGCGTTCTACGATAGTTCAGTCGGTGTCTCAGAACACTACTTCACTTGCCCCATAGACCGTTAGGTTTGTAAGGGAACTTGACATAGAATCCCCACGAACTATTTGTTAGGATCCCACAAGTCTTACTAGTGTGCAGTTTTAAAAGTTCTTTCAGAGAACGATAGTGCCGGTTTTTTAAAACTCGTGTGGTAAGGTAAAATAAATAACCTAACAACCAGACAATTAACCCTGTATTACAATGGTCAGTTAATTAACAACCAGACTATTAACCCTGTATTACAATGGTCAGTTAATTAACAACCAGACAATTAACCCTGTATTACAATGGACAAGTTAATTAACGTCTTAAATTAACTCCTCTATACAATGGACCAGTTAATTAACAACCAGACAATTAACCCTGTATTACAATGGACAAGTTAATTAACGCCTTAAATTAACTCCTGTATTACAATGGACCAGTTAATTAACAACCAGACTATTAACCCTGTATTACAATGGTCAGTTAATTAACAACCAGACAATTAACCCTGTATTTCAATGGACAAGTTAATTAACGCCCACACATTAACTCCTCTATTACAATGGACCAGTTAATTAACAACCAGACAATTAACGCGGCTGCGATGCTCCACACAATGTTTTAATTACTCGCTTAATTAATGAAGTCTTGAACATGACATTTAAACAAAATCCATTTTCTATTAACGGGTGATCCCATTGCCGGACAGATCGGGGAGGAGGGGGTGGATTTTTTAAATCAATGACCTTGACCTTCAAGAGGTGACCTGCTTTCATTCTCAAGGAAAGAAAAACAGACAACAAGCCACCTCAGATGATTTTTTTCTTTAGAGTGGGCGTGGTCTCAAGACTGTCTTGTCCGTTTGAAGTCCGTCTTTTGTGTTTTGAGACCGTCTTGAATCTCAAGTAACGTGAGTGGAGTTTTGTTGGAAGACGTATTTGTGTTGACGTCAAGAGGTTTTGGTGGGGACGTCAAGAGGTTTTGGTGGGGACGTCAAGAGGTTTTGGTGGGGACGTCAATAGGTTTTGGTTGGGACGTCAAGAGGTTTTGGTGGGGACGTCAAGAGGTTTTGGTGGGGACGTCAAGAGGTTTTGGTGTTGACGTCAAGAGGTTTTGGTAGGGACGTCAAGAGGTTTTGGTGGGGACGTCAAGAGGTTTTGGTGTTGACGTCAAGAGGTTTTGGTGTTGACGTCAAGAGGTTTTGGTGGGGACGTCAAGAGGTTTTGGTGTTGACGTCAAGAGGTTTTGGTGGGGACGTCAAGAGGTTTTGGTGGGGACGTCAAGAGGTTTTGGTGGGGACGTCAAGAGGTTTTGGTGTTGACGTCAAGAGGTTTTGGTGGGGACGTCAAGAGGTTTTGGTGGGGACGTCAAGAGGTTTTAGTGGGGACGTCATGAGGTTTTGGTGGGGACGTCAAGAGGTTTTGGTGGGGACGTCAAGAGGTTTTAGTGGGGACGTCATGAGGTTTTGGTGGGGACGTCAAGAGGTTTTGGTTTTGGTGGGGGACGTCAAGAGGTTTAGGTTTTGGTGGCGGACGTCAAGAGGTTTAGGTTTTGGTGGGGGACGTCAAGAGGTTTAGGTTTTGGTGGGGGACGTCAAGAGGTTTTGGTGGGGACGTCAAGAGGTTTTGGTGGGGGACGTCAAGAGGTTTTTTTCCTGACGTCAGCGCAGGGTTATAAGTGAACGCAGGGTGTGTAATAAATTATATTAAGGGAAATACTCTGGTTATGTAGTGAAGTGGGACTGCTAAGAAAGGACACCAGCAAAGTGTCGTATGAAATCTCATTTGGTCTGGGGTGCCATTTAGGTAGAGCATGTTTTAAAATTTTTCAAAGAGACAGTAGCGGTAGATCGCTAGGCTGCTAACCCGAAAGACTCGAGTTCGAATCTCGGACTGGAGTCTGTAGGACGTCTCCGAGTCCACCCAGCTCTAATGGGTACCTGATTTTTAGGGAATGTTGAGGCGGTCAGGTATATCAGAGACCACACCGTCCCTGCTTATATCGAGGTCAAGAAACTGATGAACTCTACTTTATCCTCCCTATTGACTATCGCTGTAAGAGAGTAGCTTCTTGAGGTATAATGTGTTGGGTCATCAACTTGGTATTGTATTGACCTATTGGGACATCAATGCGCTACTGAGTGAAGAAACATTCAGAGCGCTATGCACGGCCGGTGAGGCTGAGAGAATAGCATAGTTGTATCTTATACTTCGATCTCTCCAATACACACCAGCCATTGAAGTCAAACATTTTAATTTGTTTCAAGCTTTATACAATTGAATAGAGCTACATATTTGCTAATTACAGTCGTTAATTTTACATCACGGTTGCAGAGTCGAAATAAATTCTCTCCTAGACTTTGAACTTGTTACAAAATACCCGTCTATGTAGGTGAGAGCAAAATAAGTCAGGTTTTTTAGACCTAACACGTATGTTTAGAAGTAACAGGAGGGGTGGGGGGGGGGGGGGGGCGGTTGTTATAATGTCATCAGAATGTCAACTACTATTATATATTTTTTTAAATATTGCATTTTTCTGTCGGTTAGACCACTACACTACCCGTGTGCTCATAAGTTTGATTAATTTGTGCAAAAAATAACAATATTCAATGTCTGTAAAACGAGCAAAAGTTTTATTTTCGAAAAGTAAAGCTTCTTACTTTCTTGGGAAGAACGAAATTTACACATTAACAAGTTTTTAAAAATCGGGTGGTGTCGCGAAATGCAATTGTTCATTGTTAAATTAAATTCTGCATAATCAATTTAGATAACAACTGTAAAAAATCCTTAATGAACACAACACATGCAGACTCAACAATTAATTCACGTTGTCAATTTAAAGAAGTGCGTTTTGTACTCACCCTGAGCTCATCAATTTAATTACAAGTAAAACACGTAATGAGCTACCGTTATTGGTGAGAGAAAAACTACTCCAATAGTAATTTGCATATCATTGACGTAAAGAGGGTCTAGGAAAACTAGCCATAGCACGAGACGAGGCACTTACGTCATATTATCATATCCATTCATGGAAGCCACGCGCTAACGTGAGTGGGCTCCGCGCGGATGTGGCATCGCTCTGTCACAGACAGCGCCAGGGGAGGGGGTCCTGCCCGCGGGGGAGAGGGGGTCACGTCGTTAGGGGAGGGGGACCCACCGGCGGGGGAGGGGGGGTCCCGCCCGGGGGGGGGGGGGGGGAGGGGGGTCCCACCGGGGGAGGTGTCCCACCGGCGAGTGGAGGGTCCGGCCGTCGGGGGAAAGGGTCGCGAGGGGGTCCCGCTCGCGGGGTAGGGGGTCCCACCGGTGAAGGAATAACTGCATGACATGCCCGGGGTTATGTGGTGAGGACATTTGTCTCTGTCATTGTCAATTTGTCAATGTCAGCTTCTGTCACTGTCAGTACACGGTCGATGCTTTTTCAAATCTAAAAATAGTTCTCTTTGCCCTCAATGCTGGAGAGAAGTAGATTAAAATCAAACAATTTTTTCTAAAGACTTCCAATTTTACGAATGTGATGTTTAGTCAATACCTCTAAAAGAATTTGATGAAGCATTTCTTAAAAAAAAAGGGCTTAGAAAAAAAAATCCTTTAGTAAGAGACAGTGTCACAATATAGAACAAAGTTGGGATAAAAAAATATTTTTTTCTCTAATTTATCCATTTTTAAATCGAGGAATGTGCAGCCTTTTATAAAACTTCTTCAATACAAAAAAAATATGACAAAGTTAACCTCCACACAACCCTTGCCGTTAAAAACGAAAGGAAATTGCCGTTGACAACAACCCCTCTAATTAACTGTGGTTCACCCCACTAATTAACTGTGGTCCATCTCTCATATTAACTGTGGTCCACCCCCTCATTTACTTTTTTTTCGCCTCAGATAGGTAATTTACAGCGTCAGTTTGCCTTGCACGTTCGCTTTAGTATTACAGTTTTCGTCATTGGCTTGTGAGGACTGACACAGATTTACGATAGTAATTCTTCTTTCCTACTTGTAGCCTACTTTCATTCATTTTAGATGGTTTACTATACGCAGATCTAATAAAAACGTCAAATTAAAATTTTGTTTAAAAAAACCTGAAAATGCATATGTGTGATTAAATGATTCAAGGGTTTTTTTTTTCATCGGTAAAAAGTTCAAGAAAATATCATAATTTCACAGTTAAACATTTAACCGCATTCGTGTTTCAAACTTTCACGGTTCTACATTTTTCATTTTGACATTATTTTCATTTTCACATTTTAACATATTCACATTTTTTTTTTTACATTTTTACACTCTTACATTTTTGTCTATTAAAATAACAAAATTACATTACTTAAAATTTGAATTTAAAAGCACGAAAGGGACGCAACTACAAAAAATAAACGTAGAAATGAATCGAAATCTTTCGGTCTAGATATTAAATGTATTTTTTAACACACTTCAGTGTGCTTGTAAAAAATTGGATGAACTGAGTTATACAAATGCTACGTATATGGTATTTTATTTTTTATTATACTTAACGATTCTATATTTACATGCACACAAAAAAATGTCAACGCAATCAAAATATTTTTCACAAAAAAAACCTCCAAATAAAACCCAGCTGAGAATGAACATCTAGTTAGCTAAATATAGAATCGTAGAAAATGTAACTACGCAAGCTTTAAGTCCAAATTTTTCATTGAAATATTTATCCTTTATAAATTTAATCTAAGATGATTATGTTCCAGCATAAATTGCAATTATACCCCAATTTTAAAATTCTTCTCTTTCTAGCAGCAAGATCATACAACGCAAACTTTCAAGATCTCGTAAATTCAGAAACTTTTTTTTTTCAAGAAAGGTAATTCTGTAAATATCTAAACGCTCTGTTTTTATCGATTACCTCCCATGTTTGCGATAATCTTGAAAACAAAAAGTTCCAGTTCATGTAAGTGCAACATGGGACTGCATGTAAAAAAAAAGTTAACCGCCTAAAGAAAAAAGAGGAAACATGAAAAGGCTTTTAAATCCTTGTTGTCCCATGTTTGGCTCAAGTTTGTATCGAGTTTGTATATCACGTCAAAAAATGTGAAATCACTTCTCAATTTTACACACATTAATATGAGTTTTTTATTCATATTTTTTCTTTTTCATTTCTTCATTTCCTAGTAATTAATTTTTTAAAATCTTCTGATCAGATTAACATAAATGAAATTTTTGTCGATTCCATGTCCTTGAAGATATTTCTGGTAAAAAAGAAATTATTTTATGTACTTTGGAAAATTACTTTTAGGCTAAAAAATATTAATTATAATTATCGTCGTGTATTCTGTATCGTCTTAACGACACTGAACTATAAAGAAATCAGCAATTTATGAGTTATCCTCTCTTTATGTTGTTAGGCTGTCGCCCATTGTTAGGGAGAATAAATTTTTTTTAACAAATTGGTGTAGCTGTAGCTATATATCCAAAAGACCGACATTGACAAAAGACCGACACGGAAGTAAGGCCGACAACAAACCGCAATTACAGGCATGTTTAGTATTTATTAAAAACAACTTACATAATGATGCAGTTAAAGTAAAATATAGAAAAAATATACAGCCTAGTATGATGAATTGTATGCTATTTCACTTTCGACGCTTTAGCCGTCATAGTATAATTTTTATGGCTTAGATGTGGGTGGAATATAACATATTTTTATGTCCAAGGTTCTCTACTCAATAGTTTCATATGATAATAGTTTACGGTACTTCAGATTTTCTTGAACATCGCTGAATCTCCAAGTTGGAACATTAGAACTGATTTGTTAAAAGTTTAAAAAAAAAATTAGTGCGGTTTTGTAATGCCATAAATTATTAGTTTTGGCACACTTGTATCACAATCAAACAAATATTATATCAATTTGTTTAAAGTAATTCGCAATATACGATACTGGATTGTACTTCTAATTTTATCGGTATATAACATGTAGTCCGGTGAATGTATTTGATCGGTCTACTGCATTTGGTTTCTTTAATTTTTTCTCGAAATATGCTGGTATTGCCACCTATCTGTTTATCTTTTGTACACGCCCGTTATCTCGAGTCGCATGGGACCCGATTGTTCACCTTATAACTAGGATAGCAACTAGCATCGGCCCCTCACACAACCGTCCCGTCTATTATGTCGGCGGCTGCTGTATTTGTTCTTTGATGCTTGTCTAGAGAGGAGCTATGTAGTAACACATATTTTGGGATATTAGGATTTTTCTGTTAGTCAGACTATGATTTGTCGGCCTTATGATTTGTCGGCCTTATGGGTGTCTGTCCTTTAGTTGTCAGCCGTATAGTCTGTCGTCCTTATGTCCAGTCGATCTTTTTGATGTCGGCCTTTTGTCCGCGTCAGATATCTATATAGCTGTAGCGATGTTAGACATGTGGCTGTAGAATTGGTGTGGTTGGGTGTGCAGCATGTGGCTGTAGAGTTGATGTGGCTTGGACAGAGGCGAAGCGCGGGGGGGGGGGGGGGACATATGTCCACGGGCGCCGACCTTAGGGGGCGCCAAAATGGGTTTGTAACAGTCAAATGTAGGGTGAATGTATGTTTCGAGTGAAGGTGTAAAAAAGGCGATATAAATCTAAAATATATTGTGGGTGGGCGCATGCGCAAAAGAAAGTGGAAGTAGAGAGGATGCGGGAAAAAGAAATGGCGTTGTTTGGTAATGAAGCTGCTGTATCTTTGAATCAATAAAATTGTGTAAATTACCAGGACAATAGTTGTTTGGTGTTATCCATCATGTCTTAATATGCAATAACACAACAGTGATGCGGTTGGTATTTGTCTTGAGTTTGTGCCATGAAGTTGACAGTACAAAAAGGCCGTGACATTTTGGTGTCAGAAGTGAGCGGTGGTCCGCACCGTAAAGTAAAGGATTAGATGATTAGATTTAATATTGTTGACATTTTGGTGATTGAGTAACTTTTCTTGGACCATTAATATGGAGGACTATGCCAAAAAGATTGAGTTGGCTGATTCTTTAGGATATACTGGGGCAGAAAAGGCTAAATGGATTGAAAATAAAATAGCAAATGCTGAAAAGAAGATATCTGAAGCAGCTGAAAGGGAAGACAGAGCTTTAGAGAGGGAACTAGCTAAAGCTAAAATAGAGGCTGATAAGGAAATAGCTAAAATAGAGGCTGATAAGGAACTAGAGAGGGAACTAGCTAAATCTTTAAATAGAGGCTGATAAGGAAATAGCCAAAATAGAGGCTGATAAGGAACTAGCTAAGGCTAAAATAGAGGCCGAAGACAGAGAAAAACAGAGACAAGAGCTAGAATTAGCCAAAATCAAAAGTAACAATTCTCAAGAAAGCAATGTTAACAAAACGGACAATTGGAAGCCTAAATTCAGAGCATTTAAACCACAGGAAGAAAGTGTTGAAACTTAATACTCTTTGAGCAAACATGTAAGAGTTTTAACTATTCATCTGCCGGTAAGGCACAGGCTTTATTGACTAATTTGACAGGAGAGACTATTGCCATAATAGCAAGTATGTCTGAGGCTGAAAAAGAAGACTATGACCTAGTAAAAGAAAGATTGATGAAACATTTTGGAAAGACAGAAGATTATTACAGAAAGAATATACGAGACGCCAGAATTAACAACACTTGTGACATAAACCAGATCATTTTTACTTTCTCGTATATACGAAGTATAGAGAAAGTCTTGTAATCGTGCAAAAAAAAAAAATCGAGATTTTTACAAATCTCGACGTTTCACACCTCACTGATACGGAAAAACATAATTTTGCAATCTTGTCCGTATGTCTGTGTGTCTGTCTGTGTGTCTGTGTGTCTGTCTGTCCGTGTGTAAACACGATAACTTGAGTACCGTTACAGCTAGGTTGATGAAATTTCATATATAAGTATTTAATCAAAATCGTAGATCCGTATCAACTTTTGAGCGATTTCCGATAACCAGAAGTGGTACTTTTCCTACTTTGAATTTTTCAAAAGCCTATAACTTGAGTACTATTTCAGATACATAAATGAAATTTCATATGTAAGTAAAATATCTAATTTTCTACCTTCTATTAAATTTTGAGTCATTTCCGTTGACTGGAAGTAGTACTTTACGCTACTTCCGATTTCTCAAAAAACTAATGTAAATTTTAAAAGTACTAATAATATTGCGCACCATTATGCGCTTTTTTATTTGGCGTTCACTTGGTGTGCAATTAATTTGTCTACGAGATTTTATTCTATTTTTAAAACTTTAAGTATTTAAAATGGATTAAAAATCATGTCTATAGCCCGAGTTCCCATCCCCTGTTATTTTATATAAGAATATTCGAGAAAGTTTAGGGGAGATCACTCCCGGTTTATTTATATTCGCAAATGCATGAATAAAAGGCTAGAATTGGCAGAAATAGATTTGAAGAATCCTGAGGCAATTATTGAAATTAACCTGATAGATCATGTTTTAAATAATGCAACAGATAGTTTATTCACTTTTTTGAGTGAAAGAAAAGTTAGGACAGAGAAACAATTAATAGAGCAACTTAATATTTATAAGGATGCACATCCAGGGGCTATTTTGGAAAAAAGAGAGCAGGGAGATATTTCAGCAGCAGTCTACAGTAGAAACTGTGGCAGGGATCAAAGAAGGTATGGCAACAACAATAGAGATAGAAATAATAGTGTACCTACCAGATGGAAACCAGACAGATATAAATATAGCAGAAGCATAGAGTGTTACAACTGTGGGAAAACAGGCCATGTAAAGTCTGAGTGTTTCAGCTTACAAAATAGAGATACATATCTCAGCAATAATAACAGAGGAGGTTATGCACCTAATAATAATTATAGAAATCAAAGTAATTATTACAGACAAGGACAGTATAGTGGACAAAGTAGAAATGAATTCAACAATCAAAGTAGACAGCCAAGAATGGGACCAGACAACAAGGGAGAAAATAAAAATAGTAGAAATAACAATTAAGAGACATCAGCAGGGGTAGAAGGGTCAGAGACGGTGGCATCTGTTAAACAAAGCAATACAACACTGAAGATGTTCCCAGCTATAGTAAGCAACACCAGAGTAATGTGTCTGAGAGATTCAGGTTGCACATGCATTATTGTTAAGAAAAGCCTTGAACAGTACATTTCTGGCATAATGAAGATGACATATGCCAACAAGAAATTTAAGGATGAGTGTGAGATAGCAGTAGTTGATATAGATTCTGCTTGGCTGAAAGGTAAAATTTAAAGTGGCGGTCATGGAAGAACCAATAGCAGATATGATTATTGGGAATGGACAGGAGGTGAAAGAAAGTAATGAGGAAGATATAGATATATGGGCAAGGCAAATTGGAGCAGCGGTTGAGACAAGAACAAATAGAAACACTAAAAGAACTACCAGAAAGACTTAGGAAACATGGGGTTACAATAGCACCAGAAAAACTGCATGTGGGAGTAGATACAGTAGAATTCCTAGGATTTAAGGTTGGAAATAAAGAAATTAGACCTACTGAAGGAAATAGGGACAAAATATTAAATGTTAAAACTCCTAGTACAAAGAAAGAGGTGAAATCATTGTTAGGACTATGCAATTTTTATAATATTTTTGTAGATAAATATGCTGAACTTACTACTCCTTTAAGAGCATTGCTATCCAAAGACAAAGTTAAACTAGTATGGACACAGGAATGTGAAAGTGCTTTACATAAAATAAAGGCTGAATTCATGAGTGACAAGGTACTGATGGCACCAGATTTTAGTAAGCATTTCACTCTTTTTACTGATGCATCAAATGTAGCGTTAGGAGCCTGCTTAATGCAAGAAAAGGGTAATAAACTATACCCAGTACAATACCTCAGCAGGGCATTATCACCAACAGAACAAAGATATGCAGTGATTGAGAGAGAGAGTGCCTAGCAATTGTGTGGGCATTGAATAAATTACAGAAGTATTTATTAGGAAGACACTTCACTCTTTGAATAGATCATAAGCCATTAATCACAATAAAAAAGAAAATGATAATGAATAGCAAAATAAATAGATGGGCACTGATTTTATTAGATTTCAAGTTTGAGATAAAAACAGTAAAGGGACAGCACAATACACTAGCTGATTTCTTATCAAGACAGATTGAAGATGAAAAAACAAATATAGAACTGACTAAAGAAAATAACGACCTGAGACATATCAGCCAATCCTTATAAGGACATTTTAAATAATGTAGTAGGTGATATTTACTACCAGAGAATATTATTATTTTAAAAGTGTGAGCAAGATAGGAATAAGTCATAACATGACTTGTATAAATATGTTTTACCACTATTTTAATTTAGTAATGAAAACAAACATACATTTTGTTGTATTTCTGTGATTTGTATGTATACTGTATATCTTGTTAAGTAATGGACATGATTATGGCAGTATGAGTTGACAGATGTGGTAATTTACATAGGTTATGATGAGGAGTTGACCTCAGCCATTGAAGTAGGGAAATCAAGGATATGATTTGCCCATGGGAGCTATTGCATAGCTATGATTTTGTTCTACTAAGAGCGAGTTTTCCTTAGTTAGATTTATTTTGAGATACACTAAGAGGTAATATTCCTTAGTGAGGTTTAATGAATTTTTGTTATACTAAGAAGAGATGTTCCTTAGTTAGAGTCATTTGTTATTATTAAAATAAGAAGGTTTACCTTAGTTACAATTTTCCTTAATGGCGATAATTATAAGATAAGTGAAGCTTTGCATTTTGCCATGTATTTTATGAATATCATTGTTTCAATTTGGTAAGTGTACATATAATATAATTTAGGATGTTCATTAGCAAGTTTCTTTTTCAATATGATTTTCATTTAACTGTTACATGTATAATGAAGATTTTATAGTGAAAGTGATGTATATAAGAAAAAATTAATGAATTAATTTTTTAAAGGGGAGAAAGGGCATATGTAACAGTCAAATGTAGGGTGAATGTATGTTTCGAGTGGAGGTGTAAAAAGGCGATATAAATCTAAAATATATTGTGGGTGGGCGCATGCGCAAAAGAAAGTGGAAGTAGAGAGGAAGCGGGAAGAAGAAATGGCGTTGTTTGGTAATGAAGCTGCTGTATCTTTGAATCAATATAATTGTGTAAATTACCAGGACAAGGGTTATTTGGTGTTATCCAACAGGCCTTATATGCAATAACACAACAGTGATGCGGTTTGTATTTGTCTTGAGTTTGTGCCATGAAGTTGACAGTACAAAAAGGCCGTGACAGGGTTGAAAAAATAAATTGAAAGCTTCAGGGGGGTTGCAAATCAAAAGTTTCAGGGGGGGGTGTGCAAATCGAAAGTTCCGGGGAGGGGCGGGGTGCAAATCGTAAGTTTCAGGGGGGGGGATGCAAATCGAACGTTTGTCCCCGGGAAGGGTCGCTACGCCTCTGGGCTTGGAGTATGTCTTCCACAATCTACAACTGTTATCACTCTCTCTCCCACTCTACCTCTCGAACCTATCCAGACTTACCTCTCGTGTTACCCTAGCAACTAACTAACTGCAACATTTTAACAAACTTAAATCTCACAATGCAATAGTTGTTGTGTTTTATTTCTTTAACTGACAAGAGAACAATAATAAAACCAATAAAAATGTGTGAGGCTAGCAGCGAAGTGATCAACACTAAGAATGTCTTCATTCACAGAAATATTCCACCCAATTAAAAGTTATCATCTAGCTATAACAAGGAAGCTATACACATTATATGTTCACAATAAAAAGTTAGCTAACTAAATGAGTGAAGAAATATTTCTTTAAAAAACACACCTAACAAATGATCACAGAGAGGATTGTTAAATTAAAGGGCCGGATGTGGACCGCGGACCGTTAGCTTATAGACACTTGTTGTCTTGCTAGATTGTTCCTCCCTAAGGATTTGAGACATTTGCGGAACTTGGAATTGTATTTGTAATACACGAAAATATAAATGGAGGCGTTGAGATACTCGATGATGCTGCGTATTGTGTAGGTGAGAATAAAGATGTTGTGATAAGTTTTGCCCAGGCCAAATCCAGGTACGTAGGTGCTGACGTAGAACAAAATGTTCTCTGGTAGGTTGCTCAGTAGGAACAGCACCATCACCAGCACCACGCACTTGATGACTTGCTGGTCTCTGTGGGTAAGACCAGAACGTAGAACAATGTTCTGGTCACCTTTGGTCCCGCCTAGAACATCGTTCTGCTGAATATTGGTTGTACGTGGTTCATTGTTCTGCGCCATATGAAGATCGTTCTTTGATAGTTTGGTCGTAGGTTCTAGACCCGAGGACGCCTGACGAAATCTGGAAGAACGTTGTAGACAGACACACAGAACGACTGCGCAGATGAAGATGACCGTTTGTGATGTGTTAAAGATTATCTTGATCATCCAATAGTAGACGAGTTCTATCAGTGCCTTATCTTCAACAAAGTACAAGGAAATAAAGGTCGTAGAGTTTGGATTTATCTCAGTAACGTGTAACCCAAACGTGGTTAGAATCGGTACGTAGACTGAGATTATAAACAGATATATCGATACCAAAATAATGAGCGTTCGCTTTGTTGTAAAAATTCCTTTAAACTGTAGTGGTAGAGCCACACATAGGCAGCGTTGTATCGATATAAACATGGTAGTTACTACTGAGATATTGTAGGGTACAGACGCATACCATATCATGACGAAAGAAAATTCCATAGGCTTGAATAGGTATGGAATCGATACTTGGTAGAGTTGGACAAAGAAGTCGAATATTGCGTTAAAAGAGGAAGCGAAGTGGCAACACAGGAAACACAAATCTGAGAACGTGATGGCCCAGAACGTGATGGTCACGGTGTCACGCAGACCCAGCTTGTAATACACGTAGAAGGTGGTCACGTTCGTGCACATCCCAAAGAGGAGAATCGAGGGCTGGACAATAAAGTACAAGATAAGGTAAGGTATATCGGACCATGTGACGTCATTCACGTCAGGACCGAAGGCCCCGCAATGTGTGGACGTGCAGTTTATCGGGAGTGTTGTATTCATGTCTGCTGTCTGTATCTAGCCTATAGCAAAGTTCCTAATGGTAAGGACTTCATTGCCTGAAATTTAAAAAAAAGTAAATTAAAAAAAAAAAAAAAAA
Source organism: Physella acuta (assembly GCF_028476545.2). Classification (NCBI taxonomy): domain Eukaryota; kingdom Metazoa; phylum Mollusca; class Gastropoda; family Physidae; genus Physella; species Physella acuta. Next base: position 110,867 of record NW_026733241.1, read on the forward strand.
CAACAACATAGATCTGGAAAAATAAAACGATGAACCAAATATCTAGAGTTTTAAAACCACTTCTTTAAAGGTTTTAGAACACGGTTTCCCAAACTTGGTGTCGCGAAGGGCTTTCTGGGGGGTCGCCAACTGGTATACTAAATTTTAGTAATGAGAAACAAAAAATAAATATTTAAAGAATATCTGAAATTCGGCTTTACTAACATCACTGGAAATGCGTAATGCGCAAAGTTGTTCTCAGTCACGAGTTTATGAAATCTTCAAAACTAAAACATCATTTGAGACGAGTCGTTCGGAACACACTAAAAATATATAGAGTTCTTTCGTCGGTAATAAGCTAGTTGCAAACGTCAGAGACTTGATCGAACTGGAACATTTCACCAAGGAAACACAGCATTAGTGCAAGCAGCAAATGGAGCGATAGAAAATAACAAATTGACGCATTACCCATTCTCTTCTTCCCTTAATGTTGCCAGCATTCGCGACGAATTACAAGATGAATTCTTTGATTTGCAGAATGATTCCGAGTAAGATGAAAAATTGCAGACACAATTTTGGTGTAGTATTCACCATTCATACCCAAACATAAAATTGATTGACTTTTCGAGGATAGATTTTCAACACTATTCTCCGATTAAAAACAAAATTAAGAAATAAATTGAATGTTAATAATGACATAGGTTGAATAGCATGCAATTTTACTCATGGTATTAATATTTAAAACAGTTATCAAGAGTAGTTCATATTACTAGAAAAATCTTATTTTAGTGCTTATAAATTTCCATACTAATTTCGGCTTTTTTAATTCTATGGGTTTTCATACAGTCAAAACACATTTCTAACAGTTATACCAAGGCTAATAGTAATTAAAGCAGGTGCTAAAAACCTAGGTATAGATGTACACGGTGCAAGAACAGACATTTATGTAAGTCTTACTGCCCACATCTATCACGCTTATTAGATAGCAAAGCTTATGATCAAAGCAGAAAACCGAAACGGTGCAAAGACTGTCATTGACGCAAAACGTCAACAACACATAATATGGACGGACAAGGTGTGCCTAAATGTGTTTAATTTATTATTCCACCCAGTAACAAAATATGAGGTTGTTATTTTTGGATGGGAAGTCTTACTCTATATACCGTCCTTCCCCACCACACCAAGAGTTTCTTCCAGGCATCTCTTTCTCCTGTAGAAAGTCTACCACCCTCCCCCCCCCCCCCGAACGAGATGGAATTTATATAGTAAACATATACTTTTACTAGTGTCCACCCCCCGGGAAATGTTGACCGCCCCCCCCCCCCCCCCCCCCCCGAAAATATGAAGTGCCTTCTCTCCCCCCCCCGGAGAAAAAAGTCTGGATGAAACACTGACCCCACCTCATGATACTAACGGGTTTGAGTGTCCTTACCTTAGTACCTCTAGGCTTATCAAATGTCCTTCTAGTACCTCGTCCTTATCAAATGTTCTTCTTTTACCTGTAGATTTATCAAACGTCCCACCTTAGTTTATACTTGTAACTCTAGACTTATCAAAAGTCCTTAACTTAGCTTATACTAGTACCTATAGTCCTTATCAATCCTTCTGGTACCTATAGACTTGTAAAATGTCCTTACCTCTAGTTTATACTAGTATATCTAGACTTATCAAATGTCCTTCTAGTACCTCTAGTCCTTATCAGATGTCCTTAACTTAGTTTATACTAATACCTTTAGCACTTATATCAAATGTTCTACCTTAGTTTAGACTAGTACCTCTAGACTTATTAATTAAATGTCCTTACCTCCAGTTTATACTGGTACATCTAGCACTTATCCAATGTCATTCTAGTACCTGTACACTTACTTATCAAACGTCTTTACCTCTAGTTATACTAGAAGCTATAGATTTATCAAATGTCCTTCAGGTAACTTTAGTCTCTATCAAATGTCCTTACCTCTAATTTATACTAGTACATCTAGACTTATCAAATGTCCTTCTAGTAACTTATCAAATGTCCTTACCTTAGTCATACTGGTAACTCTTACATCGACACTGGAAAATGTTCGTATGATTCAGTTAAAGCTAAAAGCTAGCTATGACACGAGTGATCTAACAACCTTTTTATTCAAGCCCTTTTAAATCACATGACCGTACGCCGATGACGTAGAATATAATAGAACACGTTTCTATTCAACTTTTTAGACTCGACTCTAAATGGCACCATTAAATCCATCGATTTAGCAAATATATCTAGTAATTAAAACCAAATCATAGATAAGTTACCTTTATTTTATTGATCGGTTATTGTAGAGGGAGATGACGGGATATCGGCCTGGAAATAGAGTTGGGTTGTGTTAAAAAATAATTATTTAAATGTCGCGGTTAGTCAACTTAAAAAATCATTTAAACGTCACGATTATTAAACAAGCTATTCATCATGAGAGTAACCTATATTTGGTGTACCTACTATTTATAAAGTGGTTAACTCTTTAGCGACGGAACAGGTATTTAAGGTATCTGAAAATGGAGAGAATTAATAATAATAGTATTAATTATACGGGATTCTACCTTCAATTAAAGTAAAGTAATTTTAAAATTGTTGTAAAAATTTAGTACAAAAGATGTGTAAAATTAAACAAAGTATATGTAACTGATAAGTAATTCGAAGTAGCTAGAATCTGCAATTAGTAAACTAGTGAATAATTGAATGTTTAAAAAGTTTGTTTTATTTTCACAAAAACGGAGGTTTTTAAATTTTAATTTGTTTCTAGAACCAAAAACTGACAACTGTATGAATAATTTCCATTTAAACTGTGTTTTAAACAAAAAAATAGGGTGTTACATCTAGTTTAAAATAAAACACCAACGCTGAAATTTCACGAGTGAAATGATTTGAGATATCCAGCTGCTTCTCACCAAGCTTAAAAAAACAAATATTTTATCTAAGGAACTGTTTGATTTGACATATGTTTATGTATTTATAGAGAAAAAGTAGGACATAATGGTTTTTAAACAAATACGCCTCTTAAAAATAATTAAGTTTCAGAAATTTCTTTTTAAAAGTCAAACGGCCGTTATAGTTCTGTGCTTTAAACAGATTGTAATTTTTTTCCTTTGATCCGACGATCGACCCGAGGGTAAGCTATTTGGGTCACAGTTTGTTGTTCACAATTTTTTTTTTGTTACATTGGTAAATTGATTCAATTTGATGATGCGCGTTTTTGGACAATAGACTTGACCGAGTTGAGGAGAATTCTTCCATCATTACTGTTGACATTGTTACAAACGTGGTTTTTGTGTGTAGATTTTGCAATAAAAGCGATCGTAAAAATAAAAATAAAAAATAAAGCCTGGAATTAATTCAGAAATTTAATATTGTTAGAATTAATTTTATAGAAGTTGCAAATCCATAGAAATTTAAAATAATTTTTTTAGTTTAAGGCTACATTTCAATTTATTTTCATCAAGCTTAAATTATAACCAAATTGATTGGCTGTACAGGAACATCGTGATCGATATTCTGAAAACCCCACTTAAAAAAAAAACTCATTGTAATTTTTACTCAGAACTTTGCAGATAGAATTTTTAAAGTTCGGTCATTTTTGTTTTGAAATTCTGTGATAAAGGAAAACGATTAAATTGATTTTAGCCTTTTTTAAATTTTGCTAAAACTACTAAAAATATCAATTACATAAAATGTTTAGTAAGTCCAACGAAAGGCAAACAGTAAGATTTTTATTACCATATTTATTTTAATATCATCGTACATGTTTTATAAAATATTTAATGGGCCTTTCGAATAATTTCTAGCCTATTTTCGGTTGTTTCCATTGGTTTTGGGAAAACAAGATTAAACTATTATAATTTTTACCTCAGATATAAATCACATTCTTACTTTTTAAATGTATGATATATATATATATATATATATATATATATATATATATATATATATATATATATATATATATATATATATATATATATATATATATATATATATATATATATATAATTATAATGTATATATTGTAGTGTAGGTTTAAGCGTACTTGCTCTTGTGTACTTCACGTCCATTCACCCCCAGTTCACCCACATAAGTAATAATTGATATGTAGGTCTACCAGTCTATTACCCACTATAACATCGGTTGTTGCCCTCTCTCGCCACATACCCCACACCACCCTCCCAAACCCGGTATCTGGCTCTTGTCAACGTTTGGAAGATTCCAGAACACACACAATGGCCTATTGTATTCTCGTTGAAGTTGTTCAAATGTTTCAAATGTCAGCTGTAATTATCACGGTAAGCGTCGCGTCAATTAGTTGTGCACAAAACCCACAATTACCGGAGACTGATCAAAATGGAAGCGCAGAGATAATTGGAGTGTAAAGTTAACAACTGTAATTAGTGCTCATTACTTGGTTTGATCAAACTTCCAATGTTGACTAACAATGCTAACACCATCCAGCTAATTCATCGCTCTATTCATATCTACAATTATTTTTTGTTTGTTTGGTTTCTTCTAGGTCAGGGTGCCTGAATGGAGATCCGGGAGTTTTAATCTAAACTTTGAAATCCACATATAAACCCGATATGGTGTGATGACGTCTGATCAATGACCTTGAGCAAGGTAACCAGGTCATGGGGTGGCCAGTGACGTCACGAGAGAACTTACGACTAAGAACAGAGAGAAATTGTAGGGGAGGTAGATCTAGAACAGGGGTCTCCAAACTTTTCAGTCCGAGGGCCGCATTAACTATCAAATTTCACTTCGAGAACCGTTTCTTCCAGACATGTCTTTGATTTTTCCGGACAAAGTTCCTCAGCCATCACCAACAAACGTTTTTTCCGTGGACAAAAAGATCTCCGCGGGCCGGATGAGAGGACATCGCGACCCGCATTCGGCCCGCGGGCCGTAGTTTGGAGACCCTTGATCTAGAACATTCGTTCGAAAACTAAACTGTGCACTGACAGTGGTATGATCCAAATTACTCGTTAATAATATAGGCTGATGTTGTCACATGTGATGTAGAGTAGGTTTATGTAGAGTAGGTTTAGGTTTAGTAGGTTCATGTAGTGTAGGTTCATGAAGCGTAGGTTTAGCTTGAGTAGGTTCATGTAGAGTAGGTTTATGTTGAGTAGGTTAATGTTGAGTATGTTTATGATGAGCAGAGGCGTAGCGACCCTTCCCGGCGCCCGGGGTCAAACTTTTCGATTTACACCCCCCCCCCTCAAGATTTTGATTTGCACCCCCCCTCGAACTTTCAATTTGCACCCCCCTCAACCTTTCAATTTATTTTTCCAACCCATTTTGGCGCCCCCGAAGGTCGCCCCCACCCCTCGCTACGCTACTGATGTTGAGTAGGTTTATGTACAGTAGGCTTATATAGAGTAGGTGTGTTTAGAGTTTTTTTGTGTTAAAGGAGTGTATTGTGTATGTTACTGTACATAAACTTAAATTTACTTTTTTTCTAAATAATGCATGACTTTAAAATAAATAAATTCACAAAGCAGCTTTATTTATTTTTATTTTCCACCAATGTATATACTATTCAATTCACGGTAAATGTATTTTTAACCCTAAAGAAAAAAAACAAGAGTAATCTCCTATAAACTATCTCATATTTTCTGATATAACAGTAAGAGGGGGTGGGGTGGCACGTAAAGTGGATTCAGACAAAGGAGATATTTTTTAAATAGCTTTTTTTTATTCTCTCGTATTCAGAGTATAGTGAAAGTATTATAATCGTACATTTTACAGTTCAACCCCCCTACTTTACCGTATACGGTGTATTGAGAACTTAGTGTAACTGTGAATGAAATATACATCGAGATTTTCCTGATCGGGAAACTTAGATTTTCAATTGTGTCCGTCTGTCTGTTTGTGTGTGTATGTAGGCACGATAACTTTGAGAAATCTGAAATAAGAAATAGCGTAAGCCTCTTCTTCCGGTCACCGAAGATCATAAAAATATTTCACAAAACTCATTGAAATTTAGTCGATCTAACTGAAACGATGACAATTTTTCGTCGTTACAAACAAGATTGCAAAATTAATTTACTCAGACCCAGGAAGATGTAAAACGTTATTTTTTCCCCACGATTAGAATACTCCTTCTATACTCGTTTACAAGAAAATAAAAATACTCGAAACTTTTAAATAAATAGTCACACAAATGTTGTTGAGAAAATGTTGGTCCTTCTGGAACTTGCGATATTGAGATATTCAGATGGTGGGTTATCGGCCAGAGGCGAAGGGGTAGCACAGGTTACCCCCACAGCTACTTGGGCAGCATACGCCCCCGACACAGTCGGCGTCGGTCGAGCAGAAGGTGCCGCCACATGTTGAGATGCCACTCCCAGTTCCAGCCTGGGAAATAAGTGAAACAAAGTGAGACTAGTGGGATAGTGAGACTCGTTGTATAGTGAGACACTTTAGATAGTGAGACTCGCCAGATAGTGAGACACGTCACTAAGGGAGACTCGTTGGATAGTGAGACACGTGAGATAGTGAGATATGTCTTATATCCAACACAACAACGTACACAGTCATAGACACACTCCTAACGGAGGTTATGTACTAAAATACCCACCGGACAATAAGTGACGAAAAATCCTCCGGCACAAACACAGCTGGCCAGACCGGAAGATGGGATGCAGGTGCCACCGTTTTGACAGACGACGTTGATGCAGGGGTTGACTGGAACATACGAGATCGTCAGTGTGTGGGGTTGGTGTGTGTCAGTGTGTGTGGTTGATGTGTGTCAATGTGTGGGGTTGATGTGTGTTAATGTGTGGGGTTGGTGTGTGTCAGTGTGTGGGGTTGATGTGTGTTAGTATGTGGGGTTGATGTGTGTTAGTGTGTGGGGTTGATGTGTGTCAGTGTGTGGCGTTGATGTGTGTTAGTGTGTGGGGTTGATTCATGTGTGTCAGTATGTAGCATTGATTTTTAGTATGAGGAATGGATTTATACAAACACCTGCCTTTTCTTTAATCAATTTACATTTGTTTGAGTGATAGTATGTATAGCCCGACCTACATTCACAGTAGGCTTTGTCGTCATGGTCCTCGCAGGATCCGCCATTTTGACACGTGATCCTGGAGCAAGGGTCGCTCCCTGTTGGTTAGGAAGAGAAATAATTTACCGCGTTACGCTTTTTGCTCAAGAAAACATGAATATCTCCAAACTGTGTTAAAAGATGGCTTTCAGGCTACGCAGCAAGATTATGATGTTAATAAATCACAATATTCTCCTACATCAAATGACAATAAAATATTATGGCAAATATTGTTTAGTGGCTTTAGAAGTGTATGTAATGTAAAATATATAAGATTTCCATTCTACAATTTGGCATATAACTTCTTGTCATTCGTTACACTTTTTAAACCTAGGAAACAAAATTAAATTGTGCTTGTGATATCGTTGTTTTGATATTTTTAGAGGCGTTAATCGCCTATAAATAATTGGTAGTCACAGTTACCTAAAAACTAAAATACACATTAAATCACCACTAAAATAAACACTTGGCCTATTTGAAACACAATTGTTCTAACAACTTGATATAAATTATTAGAAAAAAATGTTTAGTACTTACATTCAGAACTCTGGTAATATCTAAAATATCTAATTTAATATAATATATATATATATATATATATATATATATATATATATATATATATATATATATATATATATATATATATTCCTAGTTAAAATAGTCAACAAAAAGTCCTCTATTCTGTATGTGAATTTTCCTTTCCACATAATATAGCTAATACAAGTCCCAACTATATACTACATACAACAACACCCACATTGGAGTCACCCAGAATATTAAGATGGTGTTTGTATTTGCAAAACTTTAATCTTGTAATTTCCCATATTAAAGGAACTGATAATATTGTGGCTGACTGTTCGTCAAGAATGTAACGCCTTTTTTTGTGCACACACTGATCATGTGACATTTTTGTGATTAGTTACGACCATTTACAGGTGATTTGTTTAGGTGATCTACACTGTCTCATGAAAGTGAATGGTCCAAGTTTTACCTTTTTTTTTAAAAACTACAATCTTGTTGAATATTCTTATTATTTTGAAGGTGGTTTTTCATTATATGTATTAAGTTATCATAAAATATACCTTATGATCAGTTGATGTTATATCTGGTCATTGAAATAAAGGAATTACCCTTCAATAGAAGCGACTATGAAGCCTCTATGTCTCTCAGGACATTTATGTTCCGCTTGGACAACGGATCACCAGGGTTGCTAATGACAGCCTCTGCCAGGAACGATGAGAAGCCAACCTTTCTCGATCCCTCGAGATTGGTTGCCTCGGAAGAAACTGGTTGGTGGAGTGTACAGTCAAAAGATGACTGAACGTAGGAGGTGGAAATTTGATTCCTTTCCTGTGGACACTTAGGGATAGTGTCATTCCGAAGAGTGGAGTTCAAATTTGAACTGGCTGCCTGATGGAGGAGAGCGTTATGCGATGATGTACGCACAACCTCTCTGTTGACTTGATGCCGCTTATAACAGTCTTTTAGGAAGTGTCCAGGCTTCTTACAGTATTGGCATACTGCTCGTCGACTGGGAGTGGATCTGGGCTTCTCTATTGACTGGAACGACTTCGGAGATTGGCCAACAGGGGGACTGTTACCAATGAGGGGGAGTACCGGATTGAGTCGGTTACTTGACACTTGTGGTCTTTTATGAACCAGCATATATGTGTCTGCCGACTCAGCAGCCTTCTTAATGTCAACTATCCTATTATCTAGGATATGTAGACGGATCTCTTCGGGTAGGGAATTTAGAAATTCTTCTCTCAGGACCAGAATTGAGCTTTTCAAACTCTGAGACTTCTTCTGAGTGGAGCCACCTCGAGAAAACTTTTTCTTTCTCGAATAGAAACTCCACATAGGATTGTGTGGGCTGTTTTCTGAGTTTTCGGAATTTCATCCGATAAGCCTCGGGCGTAAACTCGTAGGCTTTTAAGATGGCAGCTTTGACCAGCCCATAATTAGTTTGTACATCCCGAGAGAGTGCCTGGAATGTACTAGCAGCTTTCCCTATAAGAACTGTGCTTAATAAAGCGGTGACAGCATTTTCGGGCCATTCACATGATTTAGCTAAACTTTCAAAGGAGTTGAAGAAAACAACTAAATCTACCTCGTTAAACTTCGGGACCAGTTTACCAAATTTGGCAATAACCTGAGCAACTGACAATGTTTCAGGTTCCACTACAGAAGTCACATTACCACTAACCTTAGCGAACTCCAACTCTAACCTCCTCTTATCTAACTCTATCTTAGCTTTTAACTCATCCTTCTCAAGAGCAACTTTAGCTTCTAACTCTCTTTCTTTTAAGACCTTCTCTAAAGCGATCCTCTCCTCTAACTCTCTATTTTTTTAAGGCCAACTCCTTCTCTTCTAAAGATTTCTCTTCACGAAGTAACACATCAGCTAACAGACTCTCCTCAAACACATTTTCGTTGATAAAGTGTACTATAACCTTATCTCTTAGCACTTGTGACTTTTGAGTAACAGAGAAATATAAATTCAACTCTTTTACTACACCAATTAAATCCTTTCTACTTAGTTTTTGAACCTCTTCCACTGTAGGTTTCAATAAAAAAGCCTCCATTATCCAACTTCAGTTTCAAAACCAAAACAAACTCTCTAGGTTAACACAGCACAAGGATCTGCTAAGAACTCGACTTAGAACACGACACGACTGACCTCCTGACCTAGATAACGCAACTCTAGCCTTGGGCGGTGTTCACACACGGCTCTACTGGACTAACAGAAAACTTCCTAGATCTAAACCTAGTGTCTAAACCAAAACTCGCACAACAAATTAAATCCCGGACGGGCCCCCACTTATTACGATCACCACTCTAACAGTCGCAGAGCTGGCGAACGTACCGGGTTCGTTTAGAGGGTTATACACAGATGGCTCATAGCCTTAAAAAGGTAGCAGGTATAAAAATTCACCGAAAACTCGTACATAACGTCTAGGGGATAAACTCGAGGAACTCTTGATACCAACAACACTTTTAATCTATATATAACCTTTAAAATGTGTACAAGTTCAAGGTAAGACTCTAGCTTTATACAAAATATAATGAATTAGCAGAATAAACAAAACCCAACTTACAAAGTGAAGAAAAAAACACTATGTTACACTATCACAGGAGATGGCACTTAGGAAAATTACCACAGCTTATACGAAACTACTTAAAGCACACAATATTACTTAAACCACAAGTAATAAGGGAAAAAGCTGCTTTAAAACTATAGACTACAAAATAGCGACACACACGGCTTTCTCTCTCAGGATGTCTGGTCGGGACTGCTGCTCAGAGAAACGTGTGCGCAGGGTATTTAACAACTTTTGGAAACATGGGAGGTCACCTTCAAGTCATAAGACTATTGGTTAGGCCACCGCCGATGTCCGAATTAACCAATCGAAATTATAGAAAGTTTGCACCACATCTCGTGATGGAAAAGTACTGGGTATAGATCTTTCTTGAAACTATGGAAAAATACCGGTGATTCTCCCACAGGTTGATTAATAAATGTAAAACTAAAAAGACAGGACCTAAGTAGGTCACACATTACCGATTTACTTGCGATGGTAGCTTCTACCAAACCTATGGGAAAAGTTTTAACACTGAGATAGAGGATGTAGACAAAAATTAATTTACGAGAAATTTTAGGGGAGATCATTTATGCCTTATTTAATGGTGTCACTGACTGTATTATTGGGTATGTTTATTATATTGTGTTTTACATGAAGTTGCATGAATGTAGAGTACCTGGCCAACAGAAGGACTGTCTGAGCGACTCGTCATGTATTTTTCCATGCTTTTGTGAGATCGCTCATTGACGTAAGGGGAGAGAAAGTGGTGTATAAAAGGGGAGCGCAAGGTGAACAAAGTGTGTTTACCTGTGACTGTGTAGTAAGATGTAAGATGTCACCACGTCAGTTTGTTCTAGACTATAATGTAATAGTCATTTTTCTACTGTGGAATATCGTTATTATTTCTTATGAATCTATGTAAATAAAGTTTAAAGTTACAAAGCACGTTGATCGTATTCTTGGATGAACGAACCCACAATAATGACAATATCATCCTATCAACAATATTCCTGTTGTTACAAATGGGAAAATGTTTATGTTGAAGGCATGGAATGACAAATGGGGAATTGTGGACAGATTATATTTTGACAATAAAAATCTACTCATTACTCAATAGGTCCTCTTTGCCACCGAGACTTACCAAAGTAACAAAGACATGAAGACTTAACAAAGTAACAAAGACATGAAGACTTACCAAAGTAACAAAACATGAAGACTTACCAAAGTAACAAAGACATGAAGACTTACCAAAGTAACAAAGACATGAAGACTTACCAAGGTAACAAAGACATGAAGACTTACCAAGGTAACAAAGACATGAAGACTTACCAAGGTAACAGACATGAAGACTTACCAAAGTAACAAAGACATGAAGACTTACCAAGGTAACAAAGACAGTCCACTTCATCATGACGTCTAGTAGCAGCAACAGCAATGTAGAGAGATGTGGTTGTGCGTACAAGCTGGCGTACAGAAATCTGTGTACACGAAATAATGACAAACAAGGAAAAAACTGGCAACATTTATACACTTAGCTGTAGGGCCATAAACGAATTCAATGTTGTTTGGCGTTGGAGACGGTAAAGCAGGAAATCGCAGTTTTATTCTTCTCTTTGTTGTATTAATAGTTTTATTTTTCACACATACACATAAACACACATACAAACTCAATACTATTGTTCTACAATTGTTCTTTTTACAACTTTATTTAAAAGACAACGAACAAAAGCAATAAAAAATCACCAGCGATGTTAGCTATTGCTCTAGAAAGATCCAAACAGTCCTCTAATTTAGCTGACCTCCAGCTTCGCACCCCGTTCGGGATTCACACAGAAAAGTTCTAGAAGAACACCTCGTTCAACTTTTGATCTAGATCTGCTTAGTGGGTTCATACTTTTGTTTATGGATACAGTACAAAGTTAGCAAACTAAATAAGTGCAGGATATAATAATTTTAATAGCACACTAACCTAACAAATTGTAACAAACAAATGTTAACACTGTTGGCCCTTTCTTTAGCTTTTAAACAGTTGCTGTCCTAATAGATCGTTCCTTGCTAAAGATTTGAGACAATTGCGGAACTTGGAATTGTATTTGTAATACATGAAAATATAAATGGAGGCGTTGAGAAACTCGATGATGCTGCGTATTGTGTAGGTGAGAATAAAGATGTTGTGGTACTTATTGCCCAGCCCAAACCCAGGTACGTAGGTGCTGACGTAGAACAAAATGGTCTCAGGTAGGTTGCTCAGTAGGAACAGCACCATCACCAGCACCACGCACTTGATGACTTGCTGGTCTCTGTGGGTGAGACCAGAACGTAGAACATTGTTCTGGCCACCTTTGGTTGTACCTAGAACATTGTTCTGTTCACCTTTGGCTGTACCTAGAACATTGTTCAGGTCACCTTTGGCTGTACCTGGTTCATTGTTCTGGCTAAATTTGACCACAGTTAGAACATTGTTCTGGCTGTTCTGTGATGGTTTGGTCGTGGGTTCTAGACCCGAGGACGCTTGACGAAACCTGGAAGAACGTTGAAGACAGACACACAGAACGACGGCACAGATGAAGATGACGATTTGAGAGGCGTTAAAGATGACCTTCATCATCCAATAGTAGACTAGTTCTATGAGCGCCCTATCTTCAACAAAGTACAAGGAAATAAAGGTCGTAGAGTTTGGATTTCTCTCACTAACGCGCAACCAAAAGGTGGTTAGAATCGGTACATAGACTGAGATTATAAACAGATATATCGATACCAAAATAATGAGTGTTCTCTTTGTTGTGAAAATTCCTTTAAACTGGAGGGGTAGAGCAACACATAGGCAGCGTTGTAACGATATAAACATAGTAGTTACTACTAAGATATTATAGGGTATCGAGCCATACCATATCATGACGAAAGTAAATTCCATAGGCTTGAATAGGTATGGTATCGATACTTGGTAGAGTTGGACAAAGAAATCGAATATTGCGTTAAAAGAGGAAGCGAAGTGGCAACACAGGAAACACAAATCTGAGAACGTGATGGCCCAGAACGTGATGGTCACGGTGTCACGCAGACCCAGCTTGTAATACACGTAGAAGGTGGTCACGTTCGTGCACATCCCAAAGAGCAGGGTCAAGGGCTGGACGATATAGTACAAGATGAGGTAAGGTATATCGGACCATGTGACGTCATTCACGTCAGGACCGAAGGCCCCGCAATGGGTGGACGTGCAGTTTATAGTGAGTGTAATATTCATGTCTGCTGTCTCTAGCTAGCCTATAGCAAAGTTCCTAATAGTAGGGACTTCTTTACCTTAAATAAAAATAAACCATGAGTGATCTCTCCTAAACTTTCTCGAATATTCTTATATAATACTACGGGGGATGGCAACCCGGGATATAGACATAATTTTTAATCAATTTTTAATTACTTAAACTTTTTAAATATAATATATTCTCGTAGAAAAACAAATTGCGCACCAAGAGAAGAGCAAAGTGTAACCCCACCCCCCTCAAACTTTTCCCCAACTGATCGAACTCAAAGCGCCGAGATAATTGAAGTGTCAAGTCAACAACTCTGATTAGTGCTCATTATTTTGTTTGATCACCCTCGCCATGTTGGTGAACAGTCGTACAGCCTCTAGTAAATTCATTAATTTGTTTAATCTAATTTACAATTGATTTCTTTGTTTGGTTTTTTCTAGTTTTCGGGTGTTTGAATGGAGATTTGGGAAATTTAATCTAAACTTTGAAATCCACACATAAACCGGATATCGTTGACGTCTGATCAATGACCTTGAGCAAGGTAACCAGGTCATGGGGTGGCCAGTGACGTCACTAGAGGACTTAGGACTAAGAACAGAAAGAGATGGAAGGGGAGGTAGATCTAGAACATTCGTTTGAAAACTAAACTGTGGACTGACAGTGTTATGATCCAAATTACTCGTTAATAATATAGGCTGATGTTGTCACTTGTGATGTAGTGTAGGTTTACGTAGAGTAGGTTCATGTAGAGTAGGTTTATGTACAGTTGGCTTATGTAGCGTAGGTTTATATATAGTAGGTTTATGTAGAGTAGGGTTATGTAGAGTAGGTTTATGTAGAGTAGATTTATTTAGAGTAGGTTCATGTTGAGTAGGTTTAGAGTAAGTTCATGTTGAGTAGGTTCATGTAGAGTAGTTTTACGTACAGTGGCTTATATAAAATAGGTGGGGTTTTTTGTACAGGGAGTGCATTGTATATGTTCCTATACATAAACTTAAATTTACTTTTTTTTGTAAATAATACATGACTTTAAAATAAATAAATTAATTCACAAAGCAACTTTATTTATTTTTATTTTCCACCAATGTATATATTATTCAATTCACGGTACATGTATTTATAGACCTAAAGAAAAAATAAACAAGAGTGATCTCCTTTAAACTATCTCATATATTCTGATGTAACAGTAAGAGGGGGTGAGGTGGAATCAGAAGAAGGCAATATTTTTGAAATAGTTTTTTTTATTCTCTCATATCCGGAGTATAATGAAAGAAATTATGATCGTACATAAAAAAGAAATGAGATATTGTCGTTTTACAGTTATACCCCCTAGTTTACTGTATACGGTGTATTGAGGACTTAGTGTATTTGCGAAAGAAACATACATCGAGATTTTCTTGATCGCAAAACAAAAGTGTCCGTCTGTCTGTTTGTGTGTGTATGTAGGCACGATACTTAAATTCTGAAATAGCGTAAGCTTCTACTTCCGGTCACCGAAAATCATAAAACACTTTTAAAAAGAACTTAATGAAATTTAGTCGATCTAATTGAAATGGTGTCAATTTTTCGTCGTTACAAGCAAGATTGCAAAATTAATTTACTCCGACCAAGAAAGATGTAAAGTGGTATTTATTTCCCCACGTTTACAATACTTCATCTATACTTGTATACGAGAAAATAAAAATACTCGAAACTTTTAAATAAATAGTCACACAAATGTTGTTGAGAAAATGGTGGTCCTTCTGGAACTTGCGATATTCAGATATTCTGATGTTGGGTTATCGGCCAGAGGCGAAGGGGTAGCACAGGCTACCACCACAGCTACTTGGGCAGCATACGCCACCGACACAGTCGGCGTCGGTCGAGCAGAAGGTGCCGCCACAGGTTGAGATGCCACCCCCAGTTCCAGCCTGGGAAATAAGTGAAACAAAGTGAAACTCGTGGGATAGTGAGACTCGTGTGATAGTGAGACTCGTGGGATAGTGAGACCCGTGGGATAGTAAGACTCGTGGGATAGTGAGACTCGTCAGATAGTGAGAAATGTTAGATAGTGAGACACGTCAGACTATCAGCTGACCACACCCAGACCATCAGCTGACCACACCCAGGCCATCATCTGACCACACCTAAACCATCAGCTGACCACACTCAGACTATCATCTGACCACACCCAGACTATCAGCTGACCACACCCAAACCATCAGCTGACCACACCCAAACCATCAGCTGACCACACCCAGACTATCATCTGACCACACCCAGACTATCATCTGACCACACCCAGACTATCAGCTGACCACACCCAAACCATCAGCTGACCACACCCAGACCATCATCTGACCACACCCAGACTATCATCTGACCACACCCAGACTACAGTCTGACCACACCCAGACTATCAGCTGACCACACCCAAACCATCAGCTGACCACACCCAAACCATCAGCTGACCACACCCAGACTATCATCTGACCACACCCAGACTATCATCTGACCACACCCAGACTATCAGCTGACCACACCCAAACCATCAGCTGACCACACCCAAACCATCAGCTGACCACACCCAGACTATCATCTGACCACACCCAAACCATCAGCTGACCACACCCAAACCATCAGCTGACCACACCCAGACTATCATCTGACCACACCCAGACTATCAGCTGACCACACCCAAACCATCAGCTGACCACACCCAGACTACCTGCTGACCACACCCAGACTACCAGCTGACCACACCCAGACTATCATCTGACCACACCCAGACTATCAGCTGACCACACCCAGACTATCATCTGACCACACCCAGACTATCAGCTGACCACACCCAGACTACCTGCTGACCACACCCAGACTACCAGCTGACCACACCCAGACTATCATCTGACCACACCCAGACTACCAGCTGACCACACCCAGACTATCAGCTGACCACACCCAGACCATAAGCTGACCACACCCAGACCATCAGCTGACCACACCCAGACTATCAGCTGACCACACCCAGACTATCAGCTGACCACACTCAGACTATCATCTGACCACACCCAGACTATCAGCTGACCACACACAGACGAGTACTACAATACCAACCGGACAGGAAGTGACGGAACTCTGGCATCGGTCTCCGAAAAATCCTCCGGCACAAACACAGCTGGCCAGACCGGAAGATGGGATGCAGGTGCCACCGTTTTGACAGACGACGTTGATGCAGGGGTTGACTGGAACATACGAGATCGTCAGTGTGTGGGGTTGGTGTGTGGGGTTGGTGTGTTTCAGTGTGTGGGGTGATGCGTGTTATAGAGTGAGGGGGTTGGTGTGTGTTATTGTGTGGGGTTGATGTGTGTTATTGTGTGGGGTTGATGTGTGTTAGTGTGTGGGGTTGATGCGTGTCAGTGTGTGGGGTTGATGTGTGTTAGTGTGTGGGGTTGATGTGTGTCAGTGTGTGGGGTTGATGCGTGTCAGTGTGTGGGGTTGATGTGTGTTACTGTGTGGGGATGATGTGTGTCTGTGTGACTAACGTTTCCTAAGTACAATTTAAGTTTTTCAGCGCTAGTGACCAACTTTACCCGTGGGAATTTCACAAAACACGCCCGTTGTGTCAAAAGGACAAAGGCAGTTTGGGATACCGGATATGACGACACACACTTTTGGTGCCGGGCAGACGACTCCAGTACAGGGGGTCACTGAAACAGGTCAAAGGTCAAGCCGTCAGTGGCCAGGTGAAACAAACATGCAGACGATCTAAGCCTTTCACACAACGACGTCTGCTAATGTTGTGTCGTTACCTGGTGCTATCTCACAAAAAGTGCCGGTAAAACCTGCCGGACAGACACACGTCCCAACATTTGAAACGGATGTGCACGTCCCGCCATTTTGACAGACAATAGTGCTACAGGGGTTGACTGAAACAGACAAGACAGGTACAAATAAAACAGGTAAGAAGGTCAATGGGGTCAGCGGTAGGCTAGCTACAATAGGCAATGATTCACCCTAAACATTACACTATTCTAGAAGTACCTCACTTGTTTATATAGACCCAGTGGCGTAGCGAGGTAGGGTGTCACCCGGTGCGGCACTTAATGGTGTCATCCCCCCCCCCACCCAGAGGCGTAGCGACTCTTCCCGGGGACAAAATTTCAATTTTCGATTTGCAACCCCCCTCCTCAAACTTTCGATTTCCACCCACCCCCTCAAATCTTTCTCTATATATTTTACTATTTTTTGCCTTGGTGTCACCCCCTAAATGGTGTCACCCGGTGCGGTCCGCACCCCCCCCCCGTCGCTACGCCTCTGTATAGACCCTACTTACCTGGTGCGATTTCACAAAAAGTGCCGGTAAAACCAGCCTGACAGACACACGTCCCAACGTTTGAAACGGAAGTGCACGTCCCGCCATTTTGACAGACAATAGTGCTACAGGGGTTGACTGAAACAGACCAGACAGGTACAAATAAAACAGGTAAGAAGGTCAATGGGGTCAGCGGTAGGCTAGCTACAATGGGCAATAGTCCTCTATTAACACTACACTATTCTAGAAGTAGCTCACGTGATTATATAGACCCTATTTACCTGGTGCGATTTCACAAAAAGTGCCGGTAAATCCAGCCGTACAGACACACGTTCCGGCATTTGAAACGACCGTGCAGGTCCCGCCGTTTTGGCAGACGATGTTGTTGCAGGGATTGGCTGGAACAGGTCAAACGCCCAAGCAATTACTTATTGGTGTGTTTTATATTTTAACTGTTTAGGTCTATTTACGATGAGCCTAGATTAACTACATAGGAAACTTACCCAGCCAAGTTTCACAAAACATGCCGGTATATCCCGACCTACATTCACAGTAGGCTTTGTCGTCATGGTCCTCGCAGGATCCGCCATTTTGACACGTGATCCTAGAGCAAGGGTCGCTCCCTGTTGGTTAGAAAGAGAAATTATTTACCGCGTAAGGCTTTTTGCTCCAGAAAACATAAATATTTCCAATCTGTTTTTGGATGGCTTTCAGACTACACAGCAAGATTAGGATGTTAATGAATCACAATATTCTTCTACAACATTTGACAATAAACTATTTTGGAAAATATTGTTTAGTGGCTTTGGAATTGTATGCAATTTAAAATATTTAAAGGTTTTCATTCTACAGTTAGGCATATTACTTCTTGTCATTAGTTACATTTTTTAAAACCTAGGAAACAAAATTGTGCTTGTGGTATATTTGGACTCATTTATTTGAGTATCAGGGGTGATACTTACCTAAAGAAAAATTAACAGTCTCAATTACTTAAAAACTAAAATAAATTATTTATATTAAAAACACCACTAAACGAAACAAATGGCCTATTTAAAACACAATTGTTCAAATAACTTGACCTAAATTTAAAAAAAAATGTTTAGTACTTACATTCAGAACTCTGTTAAGAAAAAGATAATTGTATATATATCTTTATATATATATATATATATATATATATATATATATATATATATATATATATATATATGTATATATGTATATATGTATATATGTATATATGTATATATGTATATATGTATATATGTATATATGTATATATGTATATATGTATATATGTATATATGTATATATGTATATATGTATATATGTATATATGTATATATGTATATATGTATATATGTATATATGTATATATGTATATATGTATATATGTATATATGTATATATGTATATATGTATATATGTATATATGTATATATGTATATATGTATATATGTATATATGTATATATGTATATATGTATATATGTATATATGTATATATGTATATATGTATATATGTATATATGTATATATGTATATATGTATATATGTATATATGTATATATGTATATATGTATATATGTATATATGTATATATGTATATATGTATATATGTATATATGTATATATGTATATATGTATATATGTATATATGTATATATGTATATATGTATATATGTATATATGTATATATGTATATATGTATATATGTATATATGTATATATGTATATATGTATATATGTATATAGGTATATATGTATATAGGTATATATGTATATATGTATATATGTATATATGAATATATGTATATATGTATATATATATATATATATATGTTAAAATAGTCCACAAAAAGTTCTCTATTCTGTATATTATACTACCTTTCCACATAATGTAGCTAATACAAGTCCCAACTAACAGCGTAGATCTAAGTATATACTACATAGACTACATACAACAACACACAATTGTAACATTACCGATTTACTTGCGATGGTAGCCTCTACCAAAACCTGTGGAAAAAAACTTTAACACTGAGATAGAAGATGTAGACAAAGAGAGATTAAAGTAAATTTAACCAACGTATTATATAACATTCAGACGACGATTTTCTACCGATAATCGGTCCACAATTCTCCACCGTTCCTACCGTTTATTCATTTTATTCATTTATTCATTTATTCAATTCCGGTAACAATAGTAGACACGGAGGCCTTTTTTCACATTGGTCGTTTTTTAATTAAACAAATAAAACAACAATTTAATAACAGCATTTAAAAAAGCAATAGCAAAGTAACGACATTGCAGTAACATAGTACTTAAAGAGTGGAATAAAGAAATAATATTACATAGTTATAATACAAAATGAGATAAAATACTATCTGTTCTTCCATGCCATCAACATCAACATGTCCCCACTAACTCGTATTCACATGTCTTTTATACACGCATCTGACCTTGGGAAAGAAAGTCACAACTCGCGGTATAAACTCACAAACTCTCCCGGTCATAGATTTTAAACTGCTGAATAAACACAACACAACTCCCCCCCCCCCCGAACTAGAACATTGGTGGTGGAATATAAGCAATAACAAAACCGACTCAGAAAAAAATAATAACACGCCGATTCTAACAGAAAACTCACATTCACATTCTCTTTTCAAAAATAAATGGATACAAAAAAAAACCCTTGAAGAATTACCAAAGTAACAAAGACATGAAGACTTACCAAAGTAACAAAGACATGAAGACTTACCAAAGTAACAAAGACAGTCCACTTCATCATGACGTCTAGTAGCAGTAACAGGAGTATATCGAGATGTGGTCGTGTGTACAAGCTGGCGTACAGAAATCTGTGTACACGAAATGATGGCAAACAAGAAAAAACCTGGCAACATTTATACACTAATGTTGACTAAGCTGCAGGGCCATAAATGAATTCAATGTTGTTTGATGTTGAAGACGGTAGAGCCGGTAATCGCTGTTTTATTCTTCTCTTTGTTGCATTAATGTTTTATTTTTCTCTCTGTTGTATTAATAGTTTTATTTTTCTAGATGATCAATGATGTTTGACATGACTTTTCTTGTTTTGAAAATACGATAAATGTATCAAAGAATTAAATAAAAACGATTCAGATCTCGCACAAAACGGCTGAGCAGCTCACGTGGTCGTGATAGTCGGCCTTGACAAAAACCTGAACAAACAGGTAACAGGGATGTAACACCTGTTGGTAATGTTGTGTTTGGTAGGATTTGTTTTTTTTCCATCTGATTTCAGGGTAGATCACTCACTCAGCATGATTTGTAACATACAAACACACACAGACACACACAAATACACACACCCAAACACACACTTAAACAAATAACACACACATACAAACACACACACAATCACACACTTACACACCCAAACACACAGACAGACACACACATAAACACACATACACACTCAATACAATTGTTCTACAATTGTTCGTTTTAAAACTTTATTTAAAAAGACAATGAATAAAAGCAATTTAAAAGAATAACTAACGATGTTAGCTGATGCTCTAGAAAGATCCAAACAGTCCTCTAGTTTAGCTTACCTCCAGCTTCGCAACCCGTACGGAATTCACACAGAAAAGTTCTAGAAGAACACCTGGTTCAACTTTTCATCTAGATCTGCTTAGTGGGTTCATACTTTTGTTTATGGATACAATACAAAGTTAGCAAACTAAATAAGTGCCGGAATATTTATTTTAATAGCAAACTAACCCAACAAATTGTAACAAAAAATGTTAACACTGCCGGATCTTTCTTTAGCTTTTTAACAGTTGTTGTCTTGATAGCTTTTTCCTCCCCAAAGATTTGAGACATTTGCGGAACTTGGAATTGTATTTGTAATACACGAAAATATAAATAGAGGCATTGAGAAACTCGATGATGCTGCGTATTGTGTAGGTGAGAATAAAGATGTTGTGGTACTTATTGCCCAGCCCAAACCCAGGCACGTAGATGCTGACGTAGAACAAAATGGTCTCAGGTAGGTTGCTCAGTAGGAACAGCACCATCACCAGCACCACGCACTTGATGACTTGCTGGTCTCTGTGGGTGAGACCAGAACGTAGAACATTGTTCTGGCCACCTTTTGCTGTACCTAGAACATTGTTCAGGTCACCTTTGGCTGTACCTAGAACATTGTTCTGTTGAATATTTGTTGTACCTGGTTCATTGTTCTGTTCACCTGTGGCTGTACCTAGAACATTGTTCTGTTCACCTTTGGCCACACTTAGAACATTGTTCTCGTCACCTTTTGTTGTACCTGGTTCATAGTTCAGGTCACCTTTGGCCCCATCTAGACCGTTGTTCTGGCTGTTCTTTGATGGTTTGGTCGTGGGTTCTAGGCCCGAGGACGCTTGACGAAACCTGGAAGAACGTTGTAGACAGACGCACAGGACGACGGCACAGATGAAGATGACGATTTGAGAGGAGTTAAAGATGACCTTCATCATCCAATAGTAGACGAGTTCTATGAGCGCCCTATCTTCAACAAAGTACAAGGAAATAAAGGTCGTAGAGTTTGGATTTCTCTCGCTAACGTGTAACCCAAACGTGGTTAGAATCGGTACGTAGACTGAGATTATAAACAGATATATCGATACCAAAATAATGAGTGTTCGCTTTGTTGTGAAAATTCCTTTAAACTGGAGGGGTAGAGCAACACATAGGCAGCGTTGTATCGATATAAACATGGTAGTTACTACTGATATATTGTAGGGTATCGAGCCATACCATATCATGACAAAAGAAAATTCAACAGGTGAAAGTATGCATGGTATAGATACTTGGTAGAGTTGGACAAAGAAGTCGAATATTGCGTTAAAAGAGGAAGCGAAGTGGCAACACAGGAAACACAAATCTGAGAACGTGATGGCCCAGAACGTGATGGTCACGGTGTCACGCAGACCCAGCTTGTAATACACGTAGAAGGTGGTCACGTTCGTGCACATCCCAAAGAGTAGTATCGTTGGCCGGACAACATAGTACAAGATGTCGGAGTAAATGGTTGACAGTGTGACGTCAGACATGACAGGAGCTAAGGCACCGTCCTGGGTGGTCGTGGTGTTGGATGGGATTGTAGCATTCATGTCTGTTGTTTGTAGCTGTCTGTAGCTGTCTGTATTCTGGTTCTTCTTGCTGCATTCATTTGGAACAAATGCACTCATTAGTTTATATATATATATATATCTTATATATATATATATATATATATATATATATATATATATATATATATATATATATATATATATATATATATATATATATATATATATATATATATATATATTTATATATACATATGTATATATATATGTGTGTGTGTGTGTTTTTGTGTGTTAGTCTGTTCTCGGGTGAATGTATTATGCGTACTTGCTCTTTGTACCTTATGTCCTTCCTCCACCTCTTTTGCCATAAATGATTTATACTTACTACCGCACAGTATAACACCCTCCCCCCACCCCACCTCCCCCCCCCCCACACACACATCATCTCTCCCCCAATTAATTAATTAATTAATAGACTCGTCAAAGGTTGGAATCTTCCAGAAAGTCTGTCTCTATGTTGTTGTTTCTAAAATGATTTCAACGATTGCTGAGTTTACTTCGTGTAATTTTCTCCTGGAACCTCGCGTCAATTAACTGTGAACAAAGACTCTAGCTTGTCCCCAACTGATCGAAATCAAAGCGCCGAGATAATTGAAGTGTTAAGTCAACAACTCTGATTAGTGCTCATTATTTTGTTTGATCACCCTCGCCATGTTGGTGAACAGTCGTACAACCTCTGGTAAATTCATTAATTTGTTTAATCTAATTTACAATTGATTTCTTTGTTTGGTGTTTTCTAGTTTTAGGGTGTTTGAACGGAGATTTGGGAATTTTAATCTAAACTTTGAAATCCACATATAAACCGGATATTGTGTGATGACGTCTGATCAATGACCTTGAGCAAGGTAACCAGGACATGAGCCAGTGACGTCACGAGAGAACTAAGAGCAGAAAGAGATGAAAGGGGAGGTAGATCTAGAACATTCGTTTACAAAGTACCCTGTATACTGAAAGTGTTGTGATCCAATTACTCGTTAACAACATATGTTGTTGTGACCACTTGTGTTTACCCTGTCAGCGAGAGACGCACCAGCCCATGACGTACAAAGATTAGTCACCCTTGTGTACAGTCTTCTTTACATACATGGGCAGTGAGGGCTAACTCAAGTTAGGTACCCACCACAGCTGGGTGGACTAGAGTCAGGTACCCATCAGAGCTGGGTGGACTAGAGTCAGGTACCCATCAGAGCTGGGTGGACTCAGGTACCCATCAGAGCTGGGTGGACTAGAGTCAGGTACCCATCAGAGCTGGGTGGACTAGAGTCAGGTACCCATCATAGCTGGGTGGACTAGAGTCAGGTATCCATCACAGCTGGGTGGACTAGAGTCAGGTACCCATCATAGCTGGGTGGACTAGAGTCAGGTACCCATCAGAGCTGGGTGGACTAGAGTCAGGTACCCACTAAAGCTGGGTGGACTAGAGTCAGGTACCCATCAGAGCTGGGTGGACTAGAGTCAGGTACCCATCAGAGCTGGGTGGACTAGAGTCAGGTACCCATCAGAGCTGGGTGGACTAGAGTCAGGTACCCATCAGAGCTGGGTGGACTCAGGTACCCATCAGAGCTGGGTGGACTAGAGTCAGGTACCCATCAGAGCTGGGTGGACTAGAGTCAGGTACCCATCATAGCTGGGTGGACTAGAGTCAGGTATCCATCACAGCTGGGTGGACTAGAGTCAGGTACCCATCATAGCTGGGTGGACTAGAGTCAGGTACCCATCAGAGCTGGGTGGACTAGAGTCAGGTACCCACTAAAGCTGGGTGGACTAGAGTCAGGTACCCATCAGAGCTGGGTGGACTAGAGTCAGGTACCCATCAGAGCTGGGTGGACTAGAGTCAGGTATCCATCACAGCTGGGTGGACTAGAGTCAGGTACCCATCATAGCTGGGTGGACTAGAGTCAGGTACCCATCAGAGCTGGGTGGACTCAGGTACCCATCAGAGCTGGGTGGACTAGAGTCAGGTACCCATCAGAGCTGGGTGGACTAGAGTCAGGTACCCACTAAAGCTGGGTGGACTAGAGTCAGGTACCCATCAGAGCTGGGTGGACTAGAGTCAGGTACCCATCAGAGCTGGGTGGACTAGAGTCAGGTATCCATCACAGCTGGGTGGACTAGAGTCAGGTACCCATCATAGCTGGGTGGACTAGAGTCAGGTACCCATCAGAGCTGGGTGGACTCAGGTACCCATCAGAGCTGGGTGGACTAGAGTCAGGTACCCATCAGAGCTGGGTGGACTAGAGTCAGGTACCCATCAGAGCTGGGTGGACTAGAGTCAGGTACCCATCAGAGCTGGGTGGACTCAGGTACCCATCAGAGCTGGGTGGACTAGAGTCAGGTACCCATCAGAGCTGGGTGAACTAGAGTCAGGTACCCATCATAGCTGGGTGGACTAGAGTCAGGTATCCATCACAGCTGGGTGGACTAGAGTCAGGTACCCATCATAGCTGGGTGGACTAGAGTCAGGTACCCATCAGAGCTGGGTGGACTAGAGTCAGGTACCCACTAAAGCTGGGTGGACTAGAGTCAGGTACCCATCATAGCTGGGTGGACTAGAGTCAGGTACCCATCAGAGCTGGGTGGACTAGAGTCAGGTACCCACTAAAGCTGGGTGGACTAGAGTCAGGTACCCATCAGAGCTGGGTGGACTAGAGTCAGGTACCCATCAGAGCTGGGTGGACTAGAGTCAGGTACCCATTACAGCTTGGTGGACTAGAGTCAGGTACCCATCAGAGCTGGGTGGACTAGAGTCAGGTACCCACTAAAGCTGGGTGGACTAGAGTCAGGTACCCATCAGAGCTGGGTGGACTCATGTATCATACACAGCTGGGTGGACTAGAGTCAGATACACAGCTTAGCAAAAGTGCGCTATACCACACGACCACTATCTAAACTACTTAGCTCAAACAAACATAATTCAAGCAATTATCGACTCCTATTTGCTCTGTGCTGGTTGCACTAGCTATTTGAGTATATCATGAAATTAGAAAGGTAAACTCAACGTGTGTCTACAGTTTCCAATCCTTCGTAAAATGTTATTTTAGTGATGATTGACAATAGGTTGAAATATTTAAAGCACACTTATGACCGTTAAAATATTTGTATTATTTGCACTCAAGCGATGTAACGCTGAAAAACCGCGCTGAAAGAATGAATTAGTCAAAGTGGGAATCAATGATGACATTTCCAAAAAATTTCGGTTGCAAAAAGTGTGCTTTAAATGTGGTTAATGTGTTTACAAAAAAAAAGGGTTGGTGTCGTCTACATCACTTGACTCCCCTTACCAATACTTAATTTGGCTAATAGTAGTTTTCAGTAACAATGTTAGTGCCTCAACCTACAATGTCTACTTTGAGTCTTGGAATTTCTGGCTTGTGTACTGAGAGTAAGGGGCATGTGGGTGAGTGTATGAAGTAAGTTTCATTTCTTTTGAGGTTACCCACGTTTCTTTTAAGCATCTCTTGGGGGTGGGGTGGGGTCCACCGCTTTTTCAAATTTGTTATCTATATAGAAAAAATATACTGGCGATTCCTTCTGTTTAGCATCTGGCTATTTTGGAATTATCTAATAAATTAGCGTTGATGAAATATTATGACAAAGTCAATTGCTTCTTCGTTAAGAAATAGGCGAAATCTATTTCAATATGTTGTTTTATGAGAAAGTGATATTGAATTATCATATTTTGAGAAATAAACTGAGATATCGAAATTAAGTTATCATTTCTGGTTACCTTCAATTGCAGAAAAGTTGAACTTACGAATAGAAATCAATATTTGTATGTGAAATCTCGTCCAAGTAACTAAAACTTTACTTAAATTATATTGTTTACACACAGATATTAAATTTATACAAACAAAACTGCAAAAATGTTTTACGTGTTTTACTTTTAGACTTTATTAAATTAAGCAATTTGATGAGTTTGTGGTTTCTTTTATTTTCATCACATACCATCAACACTCTACACCATCACCAATTGTCATCCCTCCACAACATTACCAACCGTCATCCCTCCACACCATCACCAACCGTCATCCCTCCACACCATCACAAACCGTCACCCTTCTACACCATCACCAACCGTCACCCCTCCACAACATCACCAACCGACTCCCCTCCACAACATCACCAACCGTCATCTCTCTACAACATCACCAACCGTCATCACCCCCACACCATCACCAATAATCATCCCCACACCATCACTAATCATCACCCCCACAACATCATCAACTGTCATCACCCCACACCATCACCAACCGTCATCCCTCCACACCATCACCAACCGTCATCCCTACACAATCACCAATCATCATCCCCACACCATTACCAACCGCCATCCCTCCACACCATCACCAATCATCACCCCCACAACATCATCAACTGTCATCACCCCACAACATCACCAACCGACACCCCTCCACACCTTCACCAACCGACACCCCTCCACAATATCACCAACCGTCACCCCTCCACACCATCACCAACCGTCATCACCCCCACACCATCACCAATCATCATCCCCACACCATCACTAATCATCACCCCCACACCATTACCAACCGACACCCCTCCACACCATCACCAATCATCACCTCCACACCATCACCAACCGCCATCCCTCCACACCATCGCCAACCGTCACCCCTCCACAACATCACCAACCGCCATCCCTCCACACAATCACCAACCGTCATCCCTCCACACCATCACCAATCATCACCTCCACACCATCACCAACCGACATCCCTACACACCATCACCAACCGACATCCCTCCACACCATCACTAACCGTCATCCCTCCACAACATCACCAACCGACACTCCTCCACACCATCACCAACCGACATCCCTCCACACCATCACCAACCGACATCCCTCCACACCATCACCAACCGACATCCCTCCACACCATCACCAACCGCCATCCCTCCACACCATCACCAACCGCCATCCTTCCACACCATCACCAACCGACATCCCTCCACACCATCACCAACCGCCATCCCTCCACACCATCACTAACCGACACCCCTCCACACCATCACCAACCGACATCCATCCACACCATCACCAACCGTCACCCCTCCACAACATCAGAGCACGCACATAGCTGAGCCAGAGATGGCCACACAAGTGGCACCATTGAGACAAACCACACTGTCACAAGGGTTCACTGGAACAAGAGGTTAACCAAGTCAAACTTAGGCTACATTGGATTAGGTTTAACTGTTAAACCAGGTAACATAAGTGGCTACATTTGTTTAGGTTTAACAGTTGAATCATGAAGTGGCTACATTTGGTTAGGTTTAACAGTTAAACCAGGTTATATAAATGGATACAATAGGTTAGGTTTACACGTTAATATAAGTATGTGCATTCAAAGGCGGTTACCAGTTAATATAAGTGTCTAGATTTAATTAACGTTAGACCATTTACCAGTCAATATACATTTCAAATTTCAAAAGGAAATAACACCTCTGCGATGAAAAACTTACCGATTGGAATTTCACAAAACTGACCGCTCCTGTCAAAAGGGCACAGGCAGCTTGGTATAGTTGATATCAGTACACAACTTTTTTCTGGGGGGCACGTGATGCCAGTACAGGGATTAACTGTAGGAGATTATAGAAGGGGATTATAGAAGGGGAAGACATGTACAGACGTTAAGGGGTAGTGGGGATATACATGTAGGCCTGCTTAAGGCGGACTAATGAAGGATTAGGTGTTCTTGGGTAGAGTCAACTCTACTGGGGTAGAGTCAACAGTAGAGTCTACTGGGGTGTAAAGTAGTCTACTGGGGTTCAATCAACACTACTGGGGTAGAACCTACTCTACTGGGGTAGAACCTACTCTACTGGGGTAGAACCTACTCTACTTGGATAGCGTCAATACTACTGAGGTAGAAGTAAGTATCCTGATTTAGAACCTACTCTACTGGGTAGAACCTACTCTACTGGGGTAGAGTCAACTCTACTACTGGAGACTTACCTACAACATTCTCACACAAAGGGCCAAAGAATCCAGCTGGACAGACACAACTTCCGGTGGTTGAAATGATCGTGCAAGTCCCGCCATTTTGACAGACAAGGCTGTTACAGGGATCCACTAGAACAGGTAAATCACATTAGCAGGTAGAAGATAACAGGTAAACCTCATTAGCAGGTAGAAGGTAAACCACATTAGCATGTAGAAGGTAAACCACATTAGCAGGTAGAAGGTAAACCACATTAGCATGTAGAAGGTAAACCACATTAGCAGGTAGAAGATAGCAGGTAAATCACATTGGCAGGTAGAAGATAGCAGATAAACCACATTAGCAGGCAGAAGATAAATACTTAGCTATATAAACGTTTAACATAGATACATCTCACAGCTCACTGAGCGCAATAAATCTAATAACAGACGAAAGTTTTACCAATTAAACTTTCACAAAAAGTGCCAGTAAAACCAGCCCGACAGACGCACGTTGCCACGTTTGATATGGCCCTGCATGTGCCGCCATTTGGGCAGAAGACACCGCTACACGGGTCCACTGGAAGAAAGAATAGGATCGTTTGTTGTGTCTACAAGTTTTCTTAGGTAAATCCAATAGCTCTACATCATTTTACTGTGAATATTTTTTGCCATAGGAAATTTTTTTAAATGTGTTGTCGTGACATATTACCCTCAGATATTTGATCTGGTCACAAATCATAAAAAAAGACAAGCTGCTTAAGATTTAAATTACCATGTGATATTATTTTGTTTTAAAAGAAAGATGTAAAAACCACCTGATATTATTTTGTTTTAAAAGAAAGATGTAAAAACCACCTGATATTATTTTGTTTTAAAAGATTGATGTAAAAACGTACCAGGTGGTATTTCGCAATTGGCGCCGGTAAATCCACCAGGGCAGACGCAGGTTGCGACATCCAAAACTGCCGTGCAGGTCCGGTTGTTTTGGCAGAAGACAGTGTTGCAGGGATTGTCAAAAACTGACCGGGGGGAGGGGGATTCGAAACAAACAGAAAGTTAACTTGAATAGGTTTTGACAGGTGGGTGATGACGATAAAACAAGGTTGTATGATTGAAACAAAAAAATGATTGTATGATTGAAACAAAAAATGATTGTAAAAAAAGGTTTTATGATTGAAAAAAATGATTGTATGATTGATACAAAAAATGATTGTAAAAAAAGGTTTTATGATTGAAAAAAATGAGTGTATGATTGAAACAAAAAAAAATGATTGTATGATTGTGACTTTACCTACTGCGACTTCACAAACCGCACCGGTCAACGTTGGGGGACAGACACATTTAGCGGCACCGGAAACCACCGTGCAGGTCCCGCCATTCAGGCAGACGATGCTATCACATGGGTTACCTGATACAGGTGAGACAGAAGTGGCTAGCCGTAGGTCAAATTTTTAGTAGAGGCTAGCCGTAGGTCAAATTTTTAGGTGAGGCTAGCCGTAGGTCAAATTTTTAGGTGAGGCTAGTCGTAGGTCAAATTTTTAGGAGAGGCTAGCCGTAGGTCAAATTTTAAGGGAGGCTAGCCGTAGGTCATATTTTCAGGGGAGGCTAGCCGTAGGTCAAATTTTTAGGGGAGGTTAGCCGTAGGTCAATTTTTAGTGGAGGCTAGCCGTAGGTCATATTTTCAGTAGAGGCTAGCCGTAGGTCATATTTTCAGTAGAGGCTAGCCGTAGGTCAAATTTTCAGTAGAGGCTAGCCGTGGGTCAAATTTTCAGGGGAGGCTAGCCGTAGGTTAAATTTTTATGGGAGGTTAGCCGTAGGTCAATTTTTAGTGGAGGTTAGCCGTAGGTCAAATTTTGAGTAGAGGCTAGCCGTTGGTCATATTTTCAGTAGAGGCTAGCCGTAGGTCAAATTTTCAGTAGAGGCTAGCCGTAGGTCATATTTTCAGTAGAGGCTAGCCGTAGGTCATATTTTCAGTAGAGGCTAGCCCTAGGTCAAATTTTCAGTAGAGGCTAGCCGTGGGTCAAATTTTCAGGGGAGGCTAGCCGTAGGTCAAATTTTTATGGGAGGCTAGCCGTAGGTCAAATTTTTAGTCAACAAGAACTTTCTTTCAAAACAAAATTTAACACTTCTAGTAGACAATTTAAACATTGTAGAATCTATTGGATATTTTTAAAATCATAAATATTCGCGAAATCTTACATGTAGTATTAGTGTCAGAAATTTGGGTTATGGCTAAGGTAGGTCTGGGTTAGAGCTTTTGTTAAGCAGAGGGTTAATGTTCGTTTTGACTTTAGCAATATATATTGGCTTTCAGTTAACCGGACGTCCTTCCTTTAAGAAAATATTCAAGCAGCAATATCAGACACAATTATAAGACAAAGTAAACACCACGATTTAAATTGAAGCGATACAATTCAAGCAGACACAATTATAAGACAAAGTAAACACCACGATTTAAATTGAAGCGATACAATTCAAGGATGGTTCGTAACGTGAAACTTACCGAGCAAAGTTTCACAAAACATGCCGGTATAGCCCGACCTACATTTGCAGTAGACTTTGTCGTCATGGTCCTCGCAGGATCCGCCATTTTGACACGTGATCCTGGAGCAAGGGTCGCTCCACGCTGTAGAGAAACCCAGACAGAATGCCGCGTTACTCTTTTTGCGCATAAAGATATTTTCATTACAGTGGTGATTTAATTAAAACAACACTGCTAAGCGATGTAGTCAACACTTAAACAACAGGAATGGGGGGGGGGGGGGGGGGGGGGGGGAAGAAAACAAAAATGGAAAACATATGTAAATTATTTTTAAAAGTAAATTCTTCTATATTTTCGATTAAAAAAACATTTAAAAATTGAAACATTTTCTTTTGTTTATATTTTTAGGAATAAGCAAATCAATCTAGAAGATTATTTTCTCAACTCATACAATTGTGTGTTTTTGTGTGAAACAGGCTATTTGGGAAAATAGAAAGTGTAAACTTACATTTTGAGCTCTGTTGATAAAATAAAGAGTTAGTTATATTTCAGTTATAAATATGTATAAAATATATAAATAAATAAATAAATAAATAAATAAATAAATAAATAAATATATATATATATATATATATATATATATATATATATATATATATATATATATATATATATATATATATATATATATATTGTATGTATATATGTTTTTATCAACTGAAAAAGCGCGTACAAAGTGACTAAAATTATCTTTGTAATTAATCTAAAGCACACACCACACAGAATAGAACATTACCGATTTACTTGCTGTCGTAGACTCAAGAAGAACCTGTTTTCACAGAACAAATATTCGATAACAGAGATTGTAAACGCTTTAAGTAAATAGTCATTTAATTTGACACAGGGATAATGTAACAACGTTTAAAAGATAACAAGGCGACAACGATTCAATAATTATCATTGTAACAGAGACAGATCAGCGGCACTTACCAATATAACAAAGATAGAGAACTTCATCATAACAACTCAAGCAACTAGGTCTGTTTCTTTTGTACACAAGATGATGTAGCGAGATGTGTACACAAGATGATGTAGCGTGAGGTTACACACGATGATGTAGTGTATTGTGTACACAAGATGATGTCGCGAGATGTGTGTACACGATGATGTAGCGAGATGTGTGTACACAAGATGCTGTAGCGAGATGTCCCTCAAACACAACAACACTGCCTATGAACACTGATACCTCAGTACGTAACATTAATCTCTTTTAACGACATTTGTCTCCAAATGTTACCGTTTTTATGACGTTGAAACTTTTTGTGTTCGGGCGCTTCAAAGATTGCGTCTCTTTCATTAAAATGAAATCAAACTTTTTAAATAACTCAAACCTTTTCCTTGTTGTACGTTTTAGTAAGCTCTTGTTTTTCTAAATCTTGATACAATTGATGTGAAAATGAATACAATCTATGCTCTGGTGTGGATTTATTCAATCAATGTGTCTTCTATATAAGCCCCTAATGTGTCTTTTATATAAGCCCTTGATGTTTCTTCTATATAAGCCCCTGATGTGTCTTCTATATAAGTCCCTGATGTGTCTTCTATATAAGCCGCTGATGTGTCTTCTATATAAACCCTTGTGTGTCTTCTATATAAGCCCCTAATGTGTCTTCTATATAAGCCCCTTGTGTGTCTTCTATATAAGCCCCTGATGTGTCTTCTATATAAGCCCCTGATGTGTCTTCTATATAAGCCCCTGTGTGTCTTCTATATAAGCCCCTGATGTGTCTTCTATATAAGCCCCTTGTATAGACACCAGCCAAAGTATCCTGTAAACACAAATCCCTTGTTCATTGTTTTATGTTCACCCCCCCCCACCCCCCTCCCCCCAACACACCCCCGTCTTAATCTCTGTATGTTGTAATGCATTACAGCTCAGATTTTAGAACAACGGCTTATCGTCTTCAAATAAAATAAATAAACTTCAAACGTATCCATGAGCCCCCCCCCCCACCCGAACCCCCACCCACATCCCCCCTCCCATCTCCTCCTACGTGAGAAGTTGAGAAACTCCCTACATTGCTGATAAACATGATGCTTACATCCACATAACTCTTTATGATTATCTTATGGTTTTGTTTTGTTTCGTTTGTTTTGTTTAAACGACAATATAGTATCAGAAGTCGTCTATGTTTTCTCTCAATATAAACATTCGTGGCTGATGCTTCACCTTTCTTATTCAAGTGTGTACATTGTGTGCAATAATAAAAAGGCGGGTACCACATTTCATTAAGGTTTAACAAATTTATACCCATTCTAGAGAAATATTATTTGTAATAACCTCTTCGATGAGGGTTTTTTTCTGATCTATTTGACACATGTATATTTTACAAGGTAGATATGACAACTATGTCAAAGCACCACTGCTAAAGTATCAATAATAGTATCATCTATTTCTTCTTCATCTTCGTGCTTAACTGTAATATAGGACAGGATTCTCTCCAACGCACGTATTAGGTGTAAGAATGTCCTGCTCGATTTCAGCCCACTTTTCTTCCTGGATTTGCACAAATTCCAAGGTTGGAGTTGTTTTATTTTGGAGTTTTCTCTCCTTGACGAGTTGCTGTTCTTCATCTACCTGGGGGTTCGAACACGGGACTTTTCGGTTTAGCAACCATGAGCTTTACCGACCCAACCACGCCGACCCAGGATTAGCAGCTATTGAAACACACCACCGAAGGTTGACCACTTATTAAAACCATCCACTCACACAAACAGGCCGCTTGAGAACA
The DNA here is from genome assembly GCF_028476545.2 of Physella acuta. Lineage (NCBI taxonomy): Eukaryota > Metazoa > Mollusca > Gastropoda > Physidae > Physella > Physella acuta. The sequence continues at coordinate 144,924 of NW_026733241.1, forward strand.
AATCGATATGACATATTTTGCAACAACGATCAATACATGAATCAAATCGCTAGGCCCAGCTGTAAGACAAATTGTGGAATACTTAAACGACAAGGTCAAGTTGAAGGTCGCCAGCAGGTTCAAATATTTCACAAGATTTCACTTAAAGGGCTGCGGAGTGGTTTAAATCATTTATCGACGTTTTGACCTTGACTGACGGTTTGTTTTTTCCACTCATTCAAGTGAAATCTAAATAGTTGTAAGCTAGCATTCAACAGCCATAGGATGATTCAGCTACAAAAAGCAAGTATTGACAGCATTACGTCATTTATATCCCGTAACAACACATGACAGACAGACGTTCTACTAGTTTAAAGCTGATAATTTGTGTACATTATTTTTCTCTTTTTTTTACTTTATCACTCGCCAATCCCAGTCTTCAACAAATAATTACACTTTTCTTTACCAAAATGTCTTGGTTTAAAATACAACTAGTTTACTTTGACTTTCCTAATCCGTGTGGTATGAAATGTTTTTTACTTAACCCAGCCCACCTAGCTGATGCTGAGACGTTTTGTTTGAAATGTAGAAAAACCAAGCCAGCCGAGAGATCAAAGAACAACTGTCTTTGAACACAAGTGTCGGTAATCAAATCAAATTATTTGTTTTCTCTGGGAAATTGGCTTTGAATTAAAAAAAAGCCAACACGAAATTCTTGCTCTGATTTAAAATGCACTTCTCTAATTTGTAAAATTAGCACCTCTTTCTTTTTAGGTGGCTATTATTGTAGGGTGACGTAATCTGTCAGGTCAAAGGTCGGTACCCTCTTGTGAACTCTTTTAAGGCTTTTTCCTAACTAACCACCCACGGGCTTGAGATCTTGCACTGGTATGTAACCGTAGATTTGACCTATTGAACCCACAACCCTTGACAATCAGCCGTTTCTGCTCACAGTCTGTCAACATTTGTTATTTGGTTTGGTCTATCCAATGGTATCCAGTGTGTAACACATTACAAAGGAACGACAAGAAACAATGACATCATGTTGCTTTAAAAATTTAATGATGCATCTACAGTTTGATCAATGTTTGTCTATCACACGTCTAGATGGGCTAATACACAACATACACAGGACAGATGGGCTAATACACAACATACACAGGGCATGTGGGCTAATACACAACATACATAGGACAGATGGGCTAATACACAACATGCACAGGGCATGTGGGCTAATACACAACATACATAGGACAGATGGGCTAATACACAACATACACATCACATATGGGCTAATACACAACATACACATAACATGTCGGCTAATACACAACATACAATATACACAGATGGGCTAATACAAAACATACACAGAACATATGGGCTAATACACAACATACACATCACATATGGGCTAATACACAACATACACATCACATATGGGCTAATACACAACATACACAGGGCATGTGGGCTAATACACAAAATACACAGAACATATGGGCTAATACACAACATACACAGAACATATGGGCTAATACACAAAATACACAGAACATATGGGCTAATACACAACATACACAGAACATATGGGCTAATACACAAAATACACAGAACATATGGGCTAATACACAATATACACAGAACAGATTTTAAACTCAAAAGAAGCAGACACAGCATATTTCATCAACAAGAAACATTTGAACAAACAGCTTCACCACATGTCACAAACAACACATACATCATACTAAAGAAATCAGACCAGACAAACACAAATTTGACCAAAAGAACACAGAAAACAATCAGCTCAATTTAACAGCGAAACAAAAATAGTTTAATATAACAAACACACACAAGCCAAATAAGTAGACTATAATTTATAAAATTGTTTTATAAGGCGTTTCTGGTTCATTGCTGTAGCAGATACTGTCAGAGATTTTGTCAAAGATAATTTTGTACAGATTCTCAGAAAATTTAAAACTAGAAGAAAAAAAAATCAGATAGGCATAAATACGATCCCATTTATTGAAAAAAAATGAATTTTCGCTAAAAGTTTCGCATTCAATTCATATGAATAGTATAAATAAAATTAAATTAGAAACATAACAAAAATCTTTTTTTTCACAGTTATGCAAAAATAGACGGTTATTTACACTCATAAGCGCGTGTTAGAGGAAAGTAACGTCATGTCTCGGCTATAGAATCCAGACTGTGGATTGTGTCAGGGGGGTGAGCGATGGAGGCGATTCACAAGATAATGAGGGTGGGGTCAGCGTATGTTACACGAAGGCACTTCTTATGTTTCGTCTCAAAGAAAACATTGACAGTATCGGAAATTTTCAAAGTGTCTGGTGTTTTAGCGCAAGTAGTTTAAACATAATCACAATGGTAACGTCTAATTAATTATGGCTTAATCAACAGTTAAAGCGGTAATTTCGTGTTAGTGAATTGACGACAAACAGCGAACATTCAGTCTTCCAAGTCTTTCATGCGATTCTTGTCATTTTAGAGATGTCACGATGATGTCATTTGGTTCTTAAGATATGGTCAGTGTCATTTGGTCAACGTTTGATCGACAATCTGAACAAGTTGTTTGTGATGAAAGCCCTTGTTCCTACACGACGCGCGTCGAACCCGTTCACAAGTTAGTTCAAGTCCCGGCTGTAAGGCAGATCTCCCCCCTCCCCGTCTGGCCGTGGGTGGGGCAGGCACTCAGTACTCGTCCCCCTCCTCTCCATTGGCACCCTCGGGCACCGTCTCCAGCCCCACCTCCTCGTAGTCCCTCTCTAGAGCTGCCAGGTCCTCGCGTGCCTCGGCGAACTCACCCTCCTCCATACCTGAGGGAGAGATGGCATGGGGTTTAGATGTCAGATGTCATGGGGTTTAGATGTCAGATGTCATGTGGTTTAGATGTCAGATGTCATGTGGTTTAGATATCAGATGTCATGTGGTTTAGATGTCATGTTGTTTAGATGTCAGATGTCGTGTGGTTTAGATGTCAAATGTCATGTGGTTTAGATGTCAAATGTCATGTGGTTTAGATGTCAAATGTCAGTTGGTTTAGATGTCAAATGTCATGTGGTTTAGATGTCAAATGTCAGTTGGTTTAGATGTCAGATGTCACGTGGTTTAGATGTCAAATGTCATGTGGATTAGATGTCATAACTCACTTGGTTTTGATGTCAAATCTCACGTGGTTGAGATATGAAAGGCAATGTGGTTTAGATGTCAGATGGCATGTGCTTAATGATATCAGATGTCATGCAAAATGACAAATGTCACGTGGTTATTGCTGTAAATCTGTGTTCTAAATGACAGATCGTAAAGTTTTTCTACTGCCTATGTAGGGCACAGTGGTGTTCTGGTAGCGTGCACAGCATCAACGTGAAAGTCTCGAGTTCGACTCATCACTCGACTCCTTTACTTCAAATTGAAGCTTCAATATTTGCCAATCTGGTTTGAAATGTTTATTTACATCTTTTTTTTTAAATCCACTTAACATATAAATAATCGTTACGGAGGATGTGCGAAAGATGATCACTGTGTGTTATGTATTTTTCTGTTTAGGATTTGATCTTTAGGAAAACGTTGTTGATACAGTAACCAACAACACAATGATTTTTTATTCAGAACCAGTTGCTGACATAGTTCATCGTGTATTATGTTGTGTTAACTAAACCAATAAACAAGCTGATGTAGCAAGAATCGGGACTGACCTTCACCGACGTACCAGTGGACGAAGGCTCTCTTGGCGTACATCAGGTCAAACTTGTGGTCTAGTCTGGCCCAGGCCTCGGCAATGGCCGTCGTGTTGCTCAACATGCAGACGGCACGCTGGACTTGAGCAAGGTCACCGCCTGCAAGGGAAGGTCAAGGTTAGGTCTGGGGTCAAGGCTTGGGTGTATCACGGTAGGGTTATGGTTTAGGTTTAACTGGGCTAAAGTTTGGTAGGGTTACCGCGCGTAGCTAGCCTGGAGTTTATATGATTAAACAATACATAGTTACACCGCAATGTTAAAAAGGAAAACAAGAAACAGAGTAATGCCGTTTTACAAAATATAATGATTTATCAACAGTTTGAGATAGGAATGGTAGGAGAGGCTGTACATTAGGAAAGACATTCGGAAAATGATGTAAGTGTAGAGATGCCATTCAGCATTGTTAATATGAAATTTGATTTAATGATTCGTGTGAAGTTTTCTTAAGGGTGAATTTCATTGAGTTAATTCAGTGGTACCGGTGCTCAAAGACAGGTACACGAGACCCACCTGGAACTATTGTAGGCGGCTGGTAGTTGATGCCAACCTTGAAGCCTGTCGGACACCAGTCCACGAACTGGATGGACCTCTTGGTCTTGATGGTTGCTATGGCGACGTTGACGTCCTTGGGCACGACGTCGCCCCTGTAGAGCATGCAGCAGGCCATGTACTTGCCCATCCGGGGGTCACACTTGACCATCTGGTTGTACGGCTCGAAGCAGGCGTTAGTAATCTCCGCCACAGACATCTGCTCGTGGTAGGCTTTCTCGGCTGGGGTATAGGACATGGGGGGGGGGGGGTAGTCAGGTGAGATGGTAGGACTTTTAGGACATAGGGCATGGGGTAGTTATGTGAGATGGTAGGACCTTTAGGACATAGGGCATGGGGTAGTTATGTGAGATGGTAGGACTTTTAGGACATAGGACATGGGGTTAGTCACGTGAGATGGTAGGACTTTTAGGACATAGGACATGGGGTTAGTTATGTGGGATGGTAGGACTTTTAGGACATAGGGCATGGGGTATTTATGTGAGATGGTAGGACCTTTAGGACATAGGACTGTGGGGTAGCCAAGTGAGATGGTAGGACTTTTAGGACATAAGGCATGGGGTATTTATGTGGGATGGTAGGACTTTTAGGACATAGGACATGGAAGTAGTCAGGTGAGATGGTAGGACATTAAGGACATAGGGCATGGGGTAACGTGAGATGGTAGAACTTTTAGGACATAGGACATGGGGGTAGTCAGGTGAGATGGTAGGACTTTTAGGACATAGGACATGGGGTTAGTTACGTGAGATGGTAGGACTTTTAGGACATAGGACAGTGGGGTAGATATGTCAGTCACGTCTGATGCATGTCTGTGTCTGTCCATAATTGTCTGCCTGTGTATAGCTAGGTACAACTGTGCCTTTACAGTAGAGGTCGTAATGTTTTAGATCTTTACACTGAGATCACACGAATAAAATAATAATTATTATAAGCAATAACAAAACCATAACAGAAGCTCTTTAACATAATTCTGTTAAACTAAAAAGTACTCTCAATGGTGAACTCCGTTCTTATATTTCACGAGTATAAGACTGACCTGAGATAATGGGAGCATATGTGACCAATGGGAAGTGGATCCTGGGATATGGTACCAGGTTAGTCTGGAACTCTGTGAGGTCAACGTTGAGGGCGCCATCAAACCGTAGGGAGGCGGTGATGGAGGACACGATCTGTCCAATCAGACGGTTCAGGTTGACGTAAGATGGCCGTTCAATGTCAAGGTTACGTCTGCAGAAAGAAGGGAGCCGACGTTACATTCATTGTCTTTTGACAATACAAAAAAAAAACAACAACACATTAGCAGAACGATTGAAGAGACCACCGCAGTTAAAGCGACCACCACCATTGAAGTGACCATGACCCTCTCACCTGCAGATGTCGTAGATGGCCTCGTTGTCCACCATGAAAGCACAGTCCGAATGTTCCAGTGTGGTGTGTGTGGTCAGGATAGAATTGTACGGCTCTACGACTGCTGTGGATACCTGCGATAGACAGGTAGGTTGTACAATAGACAGGTAGGTTATACAATAGGTAGGTAGGTTTGTACAATAGACAGGTAGGTTTGTACAATAGGTAGGTAGTTTTGTACAATAGGTAGGTAGGTTTGTACAATAGACAGGTAGGTTGTACAATAGACAGGTAGGTTGTACAATAGGTAGAGGTAGGTTGTACGATAGACAGGTAGGTTGTACGATAGACAGGTAGGTTTGTACAATAGACAGGTAGGTTGTACAATAGGTAGAGGTAGGTTGTACGATAGACAGGTAGGTTGTACGATAGACAGGTAGGTTGTACAATAGACAGGTAGGTTTGTAGAATAGATAGGTAGGTTTGTACAATAGACAGGTAGGTTTGTACAATAGACAGCTCGGTTTGTAGAATAGGTTGGTAGGTTTGTACAATAGACAGGTATGTTTGTACAATAGACAGGTAGGTTTGTAGAATAGACAGGTAGGTTTGTACAATAAACAGGTAGGTTTGTACAATAGACAGGTAGGTTTGTACAATAGACAGGTAGGTTTGTAGAATAGGTTGGTAGGTTTGTACAATAGACAGGTAGGTTTGTAGAATAGGTTGGTAGGTTTGTACAATAGACAGGTAGGTTTGTAGAATAGGTTGGTAGGTTTGTACAATAGACAGGTATGTTTGTACAATAGACAGGTAGGTTTGTAGAATAGACAGGTAGGTTTGTACAATAAACAGGTAGGTTTGTACAATAGACAGGTAGGTTTGTACAATAGACAGGTAGGTTTGTACAATAGGTGGGTAGGTTTGTACAATAGACAGGTAGGTTTGTAAAATAGGTTGGTAGGTTTGTACAATAGACAGCTACGTTTGTACAATAGACAGGTAGGTTTGTAGAATAGGTTGGTAGGTTTGTAGAATAGGTTGGTAGGTTTGTACAATAGACAGGTAGGTTTGTACAATAGACAGGTTGGTTTGTAGAATAGGTTGGTAGGTTTGTACAATAGACAGGTAGGTTTGTACAATAGACAGGTAGGTTTGTAGAATAGGTTGGTAGGTTTGTACAATAGACAGCTAGGTTTGTAGAATAGGTAGGTAGGTTTGTAGAATAGGTTGGTAGGTTTGTACAATAGACAGGTAGGTTTGTAGAATAGGTTGGTAGGTTTGTACAATAGACAGGTAGGTTTGTAGAATAGGTTGGTAGGTTTGTACAATAAACAGGTAGGTTTGTAGAATAGGTTGGTAGGTTTGTACAATAGACAGGTAGGTTTGTACAATAGACAGGTAGGTTTGTAGAATAGGTTGGTAGGTTTGTACAATAGACAGGTAGGTTTGTAGAATAGGTTGGTAGGTTTGTACAATAGACAGGTAGGTTTGTAGAATAGGTTGGTAGGTTTGTACAATAGACAGGTAGGTTTGTATAATAGGATTGACTAAAGGCTCTATTGTAGAGGTGGGGAATGGAGGGGGAGGGCTCTGACGTAAACCTAAAATCCAAATGCTGTCCCTATCAGCATTTCGTACTTAATTTAATGCAACTCTCCCCCCCCCCTTACCCCCACCCCAAAAAAAGACTTATACCGATCCCGGGGTCAGGATTAGCTGGATTTGATTTTTATTTTGATACAACAAAAAATAATAAATAAAAACACGAAATATGCATAATATAGTCGTGAAGTGAAACCTTTGTCGATAATGAAGTTACTTGAACAGTTACACGTTTACTTTATACATGCTATCCCTGGTTGAGCTCAATCGGATCATGGTTTTTTTTTATCCAGCTAAACACTTTTTAAAGGATCACATTTTTAAGTTTTCTGATTTTTTTTTCTTCTTCTAATTTTTACTCCTTTTGTAAGTTGAGACAAAAACAATATTTTCGTTCTCGGGAAAAATTAAACATACAAAGTTTCGCTCATATTTCTATAGACCCAGGTAAACCAAACGGAAGGAATACATACCTGTGGTGCTGGGTAAACTGCGAACTCCAGCTTAGATTTCTTGCCGTAATCCACACTTAATCTCTCCATCAGGAGGGAGGAGAACCCCGAGCCTGTGCCCCCACCGAAACTGTGGAACACCAGGAACCCCTGGAGTCCCGTACAGGGGTCGGCCTGGTGGATAATTAATGTTCTCATTAGCTGGTTGTTAATTAGACAAGGTTTTAGATTTCTACTTTTATATTTTCTTGTTTTGGAGTTGGAGAAATTGTTAGACTTTGTAATGTGGGTATTGTAATGTACCCTTTATTAGAAATACTACTGGTATCTACAGGGGTCAACTGGGGTCATTTGGTTTCTACAGGGGTCAACTGGGATCATTTAGTATCGACATGGGTCAACTGGGGTCAGTTGTTATCTACTGGGGTCAACTGAAGTTATTTGGTATCTACAGGGGTCAACTGGGATCAGTTGTTGTCTACACGGGTCGACTGGGGTCAGTCGGTGACTACAGGGGTCGGCTGGGGTCAGTTGGTGACTACAGGGGTCAACTGGGGTCCTACCATCTTTCTGATCCTGTCTAGCACCAGGTCTACGATCTCCTTGCCCACAGTGTAGTGGCCCCTGGCGTAGTTGTTAGCAGCGTCCTCCTTACCGTTGACCAACTGCTCGGGGTGGAACAGCTGGCGGTAGGCCCCGGTTCGAACCTCGTCTGGAATTTTATTAAAATTAAGTGTTCGAATGTTAACCACTAGGCCTACAACCATTGTAATCCTCAGAAAAAAACTAGTTTTCTTTAATATCTAACTTTATTTTGATAAAATACGAACACGCCATATCAATATAAAACTTTTAGCCAGCATCACCACACTACCAAGCCACGATTACAACACACCAGCAGCAGCCACACACCACGCAACATCCATACACCACCAACATCTACACACCACCCACATCCACACACCACCAACATCCACACACCACCAACATCCACACACCACCAACATCCACACACCACCAACATCCACACACCACCAACATCCACACACCACCAACATCCACACACCACCAACATCCACACACCACCAACATCCACACACCACCAACATCCACACACCACCAACATCCACACACCAGCCGCATCCACACACCACCAACATCCACACACCACCAACATCCACACACCACCAACATACATACACCACCAACATCCACACAACACCAACATACATACACCACTAACATCCACACACCACCAACATACATACACCACCAACATCCACACACCACCAACATACATACACCACCAACATCCACACAACACCAACATACATACACCACTAACATCCACACACCACCAGCATCCACACACCACCAGCATCCACACACCACCAACATCCACACACCACCAACATACATACACCACCAACATACATACACCACCAACATCCACACACCACCAACATCCACACACCACTAACATCCACACACCACCAACATCCACACACCACCATCATCCACACACCACCAACATCCACACACCACCAACATCCACACACCACCAACATCCACACACCACCAACATCCACACACCAGCCGCATCCACACACCACCAACATCCACACACCACCAACATCCACACACCACCAACATACATACACCACCAACATCCACACAACACCAACATACATACACCACTAACATCCACACACCACCAGCATCCACACACCACCAGCATCCACACACCACCAACATCCACACACCACCAACATACATACACCACCAACATCCACACACCACCAACATACATACACCACCAACATCCACACAACACCAACATCCACACACCACCAACATACATACACCACCAACATCCACACACCACCAACATACATACACCACCAACATCCACACACCACCAACATCCACACACCACCAACATCCACACACCACCAGCATCCACACACCACCAACATCCACACACCACCAACATCCACACACCACCAGCATCCACACACCACCAACATCCACACACCACCAACATCCACACACCACCAACATCCACACACCACCAGCATCCACACACCACCAACATACATACACCACCAACATCCACACACCACCAGCATCCACACACCACCAACATCCACACACCACCAACATCCACACACCACTAACATCCACACACCACCAACATCCACACACCACCAACATCCAGACACCACCAACATCCACACACCACCAACATCCACACACCACCAACATCCACACACCACCAACATCCACACACCACCAGCATCCACACACCACCAACATCCACACACCACCAACATCCAGACACCACCAACATCCACACACCACCAACATCCACACACCACCAACATCCACACACCACCAACATCTACACACCACCAGCATCCACACACCACCAACATCCACACACCACCAACATCCACACACCACCAACATCCACACACCACCAACATCCACACACCACCAACATCCACATACCACCAACATCCACACACCACCAACATCCACACACCACCAACATCCACACACCACCAACATCCACACACCACCAACATCCACACACCACCATCATCCACACACCACCAACATCCACACACCACCAACATCCACACACCACCAACATCCACACACCACCAACATCTACACACCACCAACATCCACACACCACCCACATCCAAATACCACCAACATCCACACACCACCAACATCCACACACCACCCAGCCACACAACCCAGCCACACCACCAGCCACACCACCAGCCACACCACCAGCCACACCCACGTGACCTGACGAGTACTCACCTACGACGCTGGGCTCGAGGTCGACGTAAATGGCACGCGGCACGTGCTTGCCCATGGAGGTCTCGCTGAAGAAGGTGTTGTAGCTCTCGTCACCGTTGTTGGTGGCGTACTTGAGGTCCTCCATGTGGCCGTTGGGTTGGATGCCGTGCTCCAGGCAGTACAGCTCCCAGCATGCATTGCCGATCTGCACGCCGGCCTGACCCACGTGGATAGAGATGCACTCACGCTGGCGATACAAATTACAGGTTACATAGGTAAGACATAGGTGATACAAATTACAGGTTACATAGATAAAACATGTAATAGAAATTACAGGTTACATAGGTAAGACATAGTTAATACAAATTACAGGTTACATAGGTAAGACAAAGGTGATACAAATTACAGGTTACATAGGTAAGACAAAGGTGATACAAATTACAGGTTACATAGGTAAGACAAAGATGATACAAATTACAGGTTACATAGGTGAGACATAGGTGATACAAATTACAGGTTACATAGGTAAGACAGGTAATAGAAATTACAGGTTACATAGGTAACACATAGGTGATACAAATTACAGGTTACATAGGTAAGACATGTAATAGAAATTACAGGTTACATAGGTAAGACATAGGTGATACAAATTACAGGTTACATAGGTAAGACATAGGTGATACAAATTACAGGTTACATAGGTAAGACAGGTAATAGAAATTACAGGTTACATAGGTAAGACAGGTGATACAAATTACAGGTTACATAGGTAAGACAGGTGATACAAATTACAGGTTACATAGGTAAGACAGGTGATACAAATTACAGGTTACATATGCAAGACATAGGTGATACAAATTACAGGTTACATAGGTAAGACAGGTGATACAAATTACAGGTTACATAGGTAAGACAGGTGATACAAATTACAGGTTACATAGGTAAGACAGGTAATAGAAATTACAGGTTACATAGGTAAGACATGTAATAGAAATTACAGGTTACATAGGTAATACATAGGTGATACAAATTACAGGTTACATAGGTAAGACATGTAATAGAAATTACAGGTTACATAGGTAAGACAGGTGATACAAATTACAGGTTACATAGGTAAGACATAGGTGATACAAATTACAGGTTACATAGGTAAGACAGGTGATACAAATTACAGGTTACATAGGTAAGACAGGTGATACAAATTACAGGTTACATAGGTAAGACAGGTAAAAGAAATTACAGGTTACACAGGTAATACATAGGTGATACAAATTACAGGTTACATAGTTAAGACAGGTGATACAAATTACAGGTTACATAGGTAAGACATAGGTGATACAAATTACAGGTTACATAGGTAAGACAGGTAATAGAAATTACAGGTTACATAGGTAATACATAGGTGATACAAATTACAGGTTACATAGGTAAGACACAGTGGCGGAACTAGAAAAAAAGGGCCACCCCGCAAATAATTTTTTGGGCCCCATATATATATATATATATATATATATATATATATATATATATATATATATATATATATATATATATAACGAAAATGCCAATATAGAGTACTCATTTCGGGCTTGTTCGAGTTTTTTAAAAAAATTAAAAATACTTTTTTAAAAATTTAAAACAAGTTACAACAACGCGTCATTTTTGTGAGTGCTTATTAGTCTATTTTGAAAATCTCTATTTTTTAAAATTATATGTTTGCTATTATGCTTCCTGTCAATGTTTCTTCCAGACTTTTTTCTCCGGGGGTGGGGGGGGGGGGCACTTGAAATTTTCGGTGGGGGGGTAGACTTTCTTCGGGGGGGGGGGGGACGACACTGGTAAAAGTATATATTTTCTATAAAAATTATATAAATTTTATTTCGTTGGGGGGGGTGGGCGGTAAAATTTTTTTGAGATGCCTGGAAGAAACTCTGCTTCCTGTAAGTCAGTCGGTCAAAGGAATATGAAGCATAAAAGCTTTGTATGTACAATGGTTTCTCACGTTATGTTTATTTTCATGTTTTTTCGTATTTATATTATTAGTTTTAAATACATTTCCTGTTTATGCTTGTCATTCTTTATTATGTATTTTTTTTTTAAATAATAATTAAGAGAAGTAATTGCTTTTTAATTTGTTTAGTGCAAATCCATTAAAAGGTGCTTGAGAGCACACACATTTGACTATTAAAAAAAGGGAAATAAGTCATGTAAGTGGTTTGAACGTTTGCGTATCTTTCACGCGATTCATTTGTTTTCAAAAGAATTTTACCGACAACAACGTGTGTTTGATTGTAGGAGAAAGAGGACTCGGGATGGTGTCTATAGAATAAAGATAATGAAACCATAGCTACAGTATTCTTTTTACAAAACAACCATCAAGTCAAAAATGCAAGAGTTTTTTTAACTGTAAAAAATAACTGATTATGGTCGGCTGCGGACCCCTAAACGGCCCGGGCCCCCTCGCATTGCGGGGTCTGGCGGCACTGTAGTTCCGCCCCTGGTAAGACATAAAAAAAATAAAGGAGTAGACTAAATAACAAGTTAGACAAACAACAAAATAGACAAAACGAACAGCAGAATAGACAAAATAACAGGCTCCATAACAATAGCAAATTAAGCAAAACTAAACAGCAGAATAGACAAAATAACAGGCTCCATAACAATAGCAAATTAACCAAAACAAAATAACAGACCTGCTACAAATTACAGATTTAAAAAAAAAAAACTTAAAAATATCAAAACAAATATTTTAAAAAAATACGAGGTTAATATCTAAGAATAAAAGTAATAATCTTATAATCGTTAGGCAGCTATCCATATGGCCAGCTACAAAACACTTTTTGTACCTAATGGAAACTCGTCTGGGTAGGCTAAAAATAATTTGTTCCGCTAAAATGTGTTTTCCTCATCAAAATGTCCAGTCACACCACTCAAAAAAAACTTTATTTTTTAAACCAACACTTTCGATTGATATGGCAGAGGTTAATAAAATGTCTAATATTCAAATTCGTTGGCGCGGTGTGGTGTGGTCTGGTACCTGCACACTCTGGCAGGTCAGGAGAAATTATAAGAACACTTTTCTGAACTCGCCACTAAACAATGAATTATACAAACTTCGGAACGCGCCTCTGAACAATGTATTATTCTACCACAACTTCTGAACGCGTCCCTGCATCCCTCCCCCCCCCCCGTGACTAACGATTCCTTTGTTCGCGATGCCAGCTGACCGACCCCCCACCATCACCCTCACCTTTACACGTCTGCCAGCAGCTGGAGGTGCCCCCAGGTATGCACCTGCCGTCGTTTGATCCCACACTAACACAATTTTCAACACTTAACCTCGGGAAATAAATACCCAGCATTCAGCAGTCTCCGTCAGAAAATAAATATCACGGAACCGTTTTCTTCAGCTCAGGTTTTCCAGATCCAGAGAAGAATGGTAATTGTTAATTACTGGTGTTATTATTTCAGGTTGTTTAGTTTTAAGGTTAGATATGACTTTATTAATTTTGTTTAAACGTGGCACAAAATAATTACGCGTAATCAAAGATTAAATGTCTATGGACTTATTATTACGAAAGATATTATTTTGTTCTTCTGCAGCTAAAAATCGAATTGAATCAACAATACTCGAAGATGCAGTGATTGGTATTTTTTTTTCAATTTACCTTTGTCGAGAAGTCGACTCGTTGAAAAAAAAGATTTTTAGCGAAATCTGCGACTTCAAGATTTTTTTTTAGTTCAACCGGAAGTGGGAAAAGTTAAGCTTAGGTTGTTATAAACCTAATCAAATTTGTCAGACTTAGGCTAATTAACTTGTCATGGCTAATAAAAAAAATTCGGTTACTGGGTAATTTTCACCTGCAAATGTGTTTTTAATTTGCAGGAATGGTGTGTAATACACTGTTAGAAATCATTCGTAAGACGGTGTGTAGTATTCTGTTGAAATCAATCGTAAGTCGGTGTGTAGTATTCTGTTAGAAATCAATCGTAAGGTTTATGTTTTGTTTATGGCATGACATTCATAGATCATGCTGGTGGGTTTTAAAGGCGACTCTCTGAGCTGCTCAGCTCTATTCGGTACCAGCAACAGTTGGGAAACAGGTTGGATATGACCGGACTGGTGACTAGCCAATTTTAAACCTGATGGACGTTGTTTTCAGTTCTGGAAGATATGTAAAGGTTACTGTAGAAGTTACTGTAAGGGTTACTGAATAATTACTGGAGGCTGTACCTGAACGCTTCAGCTCACACCAGCACACACCTGCACTCACTTTCACACACCCTCACACACCCTCACACACCTTCCCCACCCTCACACACCTACCCCACCCTCACACACCTTCCCCACCCTCACACACCTACCCCACCCTCACACACCTTCCCCACCCTCCCCACCCTCACACTACCACTGTATCCAGTCTCATCGTCTTCCCCACCCCCGGGGAATATTTTCTTGACGGTCTACCCATCTAGTAAAACATGCCTGGGACGGACACTCCCCCACCCCTACACCGTATTTGTGTACACAAGGGTGCCCAACATTGTGACGCCCGTGTACGTGTAACGCCCATGGGTGGGGCTGACCCCGTGAAAACATACCTGGGATGTTATTGACAGAAACAGGTGAGGTGCGACACACCTCAGGTGAGAAACTTCAGGTGTAACGTGGCGAACCTCTGCCCGGTATGATCGTTGGTGAGGTGTGTTTTTATAGCTCGGCGAACCTCTGCCCATTTTGATCGTTGGTGAGGTGTGTTTTTTTTATAGCTTGGCGAACCTCTGCCCATTTAGATCGTTGGTGAGGTGTGTTTTTTTTATAGCTCGGCGAACCTCTGCCCATTTAGATCGTTGGTGAGGTGTGTTTTTATAGCTCTGCTGATTGAAACATTCAATTTTTAACCTTGCTAAAACGTGTACATTTTTTATAATCTAAATGTGTCTAAATAAGAGGGTAAACAAAAAGAGGCAGGCCAAGAAAGACCTGGAGACGTGACCTGGAAGAAGACGCCAAGAAGACTGGGTACACCTGCGGACAGTTGGAGAGACTAGCCTAGGACAGGATACACCTGGGGACAGTTGGAGAGACTAGCCTAGGACAGGATACACCTGGGGACAGTTGGAGAGACTAGCCCAGGACAGGATACACCTGGGGACAGCTGGAGAGACTAGCCCAGGACAGGATACACCTGGGGACAGCTGGAGAGACTAGCCCAGGACAGGATACACCTGCGGACAGCTGGAGAGACTAGCCCAGGACAGGATACACCTGGGGACAGTTGGAGAGACTAGCCCAGGACAGGATACACCTGGGGACAGCTGGAGAGACTAGCCCAGGACAGGATACACCTGGGGACAGTTGGAGAGACTAGCCCAGGACAGGATACACCTGTGGACAGCTGGAGAGACTAGCCCAGGACAGGATACACCTGGGGACAGTTGGAGAGACTAGCCCAGGACAGGATACACCTGTGGACAGCTGGAGAGACTAGCCCAGGACAGGATACACCTGGGGACAGTTGGAGAGACTAGCCCAGGACAGGATACACCTGGGGACAGCTGGAGAGACTAGCCCAGGACAGGATACACCTGGGGACAGTTGGAGAGACTAGCCCAGGACGGGATACACCTGGGGACAGTTGGAGAGACTAGCCCAGGACAGGATACACCTGGGGACAGCTGGAGAGACTAGCCCAGGACAGGATACACCTGCGGACAGTTGGAGAGACTAGCCTAGGACAGGGTACACCTGGGGACAGCTGGAGAGACTAGCCCAGGACAGGATACACCTGCGGACAGTTGGAGAGACTAGCCTAGGACAGGATACACCTGGGGACAGCTGGAGAGACTAGCCCAGGACAGGATACACCTGCGGACAGTTGGAGAGACTAGCCTAGGACAGGATACACCTGGGGACAGTTGGAGAGACTAGCCTAGGACAGGATACACCTGGGGACAGTTGGAGAGACTAGCCTAGGACAGGATACACCTGGGGACAGCTGGAGAGACTAGCCCAGGACAGGATACACCTGCGGACAGTTGGAGAGACTAGCCTAGGACAGGATACACCTGGGGACAGTTGGAGAGACTAGCCTAGGACACCTGGGGACAGTTGGAGAGACTAGCCCAGGACAGGATAAACCTGGGGACAGTTGGAGAGACTAGCCCAGGACAGGATACACCTGGGGACAGTTGGAGAGACTAGCCCAGGACAGGATACACCTGGGGACAGTTGGAGAGACTAGCCCAGGACAGGATACACCTGGGGACAGTTGGAGAGACTAGCCCAGGACAAGATACACCTGGGGACAGCTGGAGAGACTAGCCCAGGACAGGATACACCTGGGGACAGCTGGAGAGACTAGCCCAGGACAGGATACACCTGGGGACAGCTGGAGAGACTAGCCCAGGACAGGATACACCTGGGGACAGCTGGAGAGACTAGCCCAGGACAAGATACACCTGGGGACAGCTGGAGAGACTAGCCCAGGACAGGATACACCTGGGGACAGTTGGAGAGACTAGCCCAGGACAGGATACACCTGGGGACAGTCGGAGAGACTAGCCCAGGACAGGATACACCTGGGGACAGTTGGAGAGACTAGCTTAGGACAGGGTACACCTGGGGACAGTTGGAGAGACTAGCCTAGGACACCTGGGGACAGTTGGAGAGACTAGCCCAGGACAGAGCAGAGACGTAGCAACGTATTGCGGCGCCGGGGCTGACTATCAATTTTCCACCCCCTCCCTCCTATTTTTATATATAGTTATTCCTGTCTGTGAAAAGGCGGCCCCATCTCAGTTGTAAAGGTTTGTATCATTTTTTACCAGTCACTAACCCGTAACATTTTCTATTTCGGTGCCACAAAATTGATATAAACAACTGCTAAATCAGTGTGTAAAGCTTTGTATTAGTTTATAGTTTACTTTCGTAACTTTGACAGTGTATAATTCTATATTTTAGCTTAAAATGAGCTTTCAAATTAATTTCTCTACCCCTTTTAGCGCCCCCTTAAGGTCGGCGCCCAGGGCGGCCGCCCCACCCGCCCTCCCATAGCTACGCCTCTGGGATAGAGACGCCTGGAAAGTTATTATCCGTCCACAGCTTATGTCCGAGGAGGGGCTTCAGGCTAACCTCCCCTAACCTAGCCTAAATAATAGTTAATATACATCTCTATAACAAATATCCGTGTTATTATGTCTAGTCTTTGGCGCCCATAGTATTGCTAGAAGAGGAGGTAATAAAGACTTACTATACGAGGTTTTCCCTTTTTTGTTGTGAAAAAAAAAAGAATACCTCTCTTATTTAGATGAAGTTTAAAAAATATTACTGATCCTAACAATAAGGCCTAATTACTAATGCAGATTTTTTTTTTTAAATTTACGTTGAAATTTATATTATTTATATTTATTTTATATTATGTATTATTATTATATTATTATATTATTTATATTATTTGCTCAGCTGTTGGGACGGGGGGGGGGGGGGGGGCGGGGTGGGGGGGGGGGGGCTCCATCGTGCGTTACTACCCTTCTCCACCTACAGTGCGTACGCCCATGAACCCATCTCCGTCAAGTAAACAAAGGTAATTTGACGAAAGGTCACCGTGAACCCTTGCCTAACCTTTGACCTTTACCTTTACGTGTGGTTTCCCCACACCTGGTAAATCTAAACATATTCGTATTTCAGCGTGCTCTTTACGGTAACTTTAAATGTGGCCTATGTTCGAAACTTCAGAACTGACAAAACATCAGGCAATGAAAAAAACTTCAAATATTTTATTTGAAACTTGAGGCATGTAAGAACTAAATATATATTTTTTTTTATCTAGGGGTAATCATTTGGGCCTTCGGATGGAAGTAGTGGGGGGGGGGGTGGTCTATAAAGCTCACGCAATCTGAAGATGTGGTGACCTTGACCGATAGACCCTTGAGACAAAGTTAAAGTGTTGCAAGGTCGCCGCCGTGTTCTCCTTGATGTGTGGGGGTGGGTGGGGTATGACGTGAGTGAGGGAGGTGGTAATATCCTGCGTGTGTAAGTTAGTCGGGGGATGGGGGGGAGGAGGGGAAAAAGCTGTGTTTATTCATGTGAGCTGAGAGTTAAAACAACGGCGTTTGTTACCGGGATGGTGACAAAAATAGCTTGCAGTGTGACGTTTTATGACTCACGTTTCTATAGGAAGCAAGGGTGATGCAGAGGCGTAGCGAGGGGGTGTGGGGGTGGGTGGGGGGGGACATATGTACCCGGGCGCCAACCTTAGGGGGGCGCCAAAATGGGTTAGAAAAATAAACTGAAAGTTTGAGGGGGGGGGTGTAAATCAAAAGTTCGAGGGGCGGGGTGCTAATCGAAAGTTTGTCCCCCGGGCGCCGGGAACGGTCGCTATGCCTCTGGGGTGATGTACGATCTCAGATGGTCAGTGCATGTTTCTCAGATATGAGGGTACTATCACGATCTGGGATTTACAAGGGTCATTGTGGGTCACTGTGGGTCACTGTGGGTCACTCCAATACTCCTGTCAATACCAAAAGCCTAGCGGTGTATGGAATTCATTCTAGTTGTATGCACACCAATTTATTATCGTCGCTCGCCTAATTTTATTTTCATTCATCTGAACATTTCTCTACACCTGAACATAATTATGTTCACAACACCGACACAAGATACACCATCATTACGATGTTCGCGCTGTGTGTATTTGTGTAAGCCTGTCATACCAAATTACGTCAGCACACGTTGATTTAATTAATTCCACGTGCAGATTTGATACTTTCTGACAGTCGAGCAGACATTTCAATTAGCCAGGTAGACGATACAAGTAGTTCACAATGCTCGTGAGTGCTGATTGTTGTTAGATCAAAGTGGCCCGTTGAAGGTGAGTACAGGTGAGGAGATCTCAGGTATGGGCACGTGCAGTCGATCAGCGTGAGCAGGATGTGACGCGGGGATGGTACTCACTAGACACGGGCAGGCGAGGAAGTGTGTGCCGGTTAGGCTAAGGTCTAGGTAATATGTGCCGGCTAGGCTAAGGTCCAGGTAATATGTGCCGGCTAGGCTAAGGTCCAGGGAATATGTGCCGGCTAGGCTAAGGTCCAGGTAATATGTGCCGGCTAGGCTAAGGTCCAGGTAATATGTGCCGGCTAGGCTAAGGTCCAGGTAATATGATCCGGCTAGGCTAAGGTCCAGGTAATATGATCCGGCTAGGCTAAGGTCCAGGTAATATGTGCCGACTAGGCTAAGGTCCAGGTAATATTTGCCGGCTAGGCTAAGGTCCAGGTAATATGTGCCGGCTAGGCTAAGGTCCAGGTAATATTTGCCGGCTAGGCTAAGGTCCAGGTAATATGTGCCGACTAGGCTAAGGTCCAGGTAATATTTGCCGGCTAGGCTAAGGTCCAGGTAATATGTGCCGGCTAGGCTAAGGTCCAGGTAATATGTGCCGACTAGGCTAAGGTCCAGGTAATATTTGCCGGCTAGGCTAAGGTCCAGGTAATATGTGCCGACTAGGCTAAGGTCCAGGTAATATTTGCCGGCTAGGCTAAGGTCCAGGTAATATGTGCCGGCTAGGCTAAGGTCCAGGTAATATTTGCCGGCTAGGCTAAGGTCCAGGTAATATGTGCCGACTAGGCTAAGGTCCAGGTAATATTTACCGGCTAGGCTAAGGTCCAGGTAATATGTGCCGACTAAGCTAAGGTCCAGGTAATATTTGCCGGCTAGGCTAAGGTCCAGGTAATATGTGCCGGCTAGGCTAAGGTCCAGGTAATATTTGCCGGCTAGGATAAGGTCCAGGTAATATGTGCCGGCTAGGCTAAGGTCCAGGTAATATGTGCCGGCTAGGCTAAGGTCCAGGTAATATGTGCCGACTAGGCTAAGGTCCAGGTAATATTTGCCGGCTAGGCTAAGGTCCAGGTAATATGTGCCGACTAGGCTAAGGTCCAGGTAATATTTGCCGGCTAGGCTAAGGTCCAGGTAATATGTGCCGACTAGGCTAAGGTCCAGGTAATATTTGCCGGCTAGGCTAAGGTCCAGGTAATATGTGCCGGCTAGGCTAAGGTCCAGGTAATATTTGCCGGCTAGGCTAAAGTCCAGGTAATATGTGCCGACTAGGCTAAGGTCCAGGTAGTATTTGCCGGCTAGGCTAAGGTCCAGGTAATATGTGCCGACTAGGCTAAGGTCCAGGTAATATTTGCCGGCTAGGCTAAGGTCCAGGTAATATGTGCCGGCTAGGCTAAGGTCCAGGTAATATTTGCCGGCTAGGCTAAGGTCCAGGTAATATGTGCCGACTAGGCTAAGGTCCAGGTAATATTTACCGGCTAGGCTAAGGTCCAGGTAATATGTGCCGACTGTCCTAACCGGCGCGTGACTCGCACGAAATCTTACTCACGCGTCGGGTTTGTTGATGAGGCAAGGAGAAAATGTTGAGCAGGTTTTAACAGCTGACACTAGGCTCTGGTACCTGCTGACGTGGTGTGTCCTAGGCCCAGTGGCTAATATACTTTATTTAAGATACACCCCTTCATATAGTTAGATTTTAAATTTGTCGATAAAATATGATAAAATATGATTATATTTCCAGTAGTCTCCGTAGACAATTCAATAATGTTTTTTGTTAATCTCATTGAAAATTAAATTGTTTTTTTTTAAAAATAATTTTAACTTCAATATATTCAACAACAAAAGGGGAGATAATATTTAGTTCTATCTCAACAGCCAGGGGACAGTTTCTTTCAGGCATCTCTTCAGAGAGGGAAGGGGGGGGGGGGGCACGTCTCTACGACTCTCAAGAACGTCTACCGCCCAACCCCACAGAACGATATTTGTTATACAAAACATATACTTTAATCCGTGTCCGGCCCCCACCCGGGAATTTAGGTCCACCCCCCCCCCCCCCCCCCCAAACAGCTGAGCTGTTCCTCACGGATATTTTTACATCCGATGGCAGAACCACGGGCGTTAATAAGGGGCAGATAATTGTCGCTTAAATTTAAGATGGTATGTTGTTTATCAAGGTATACTACAAGAAGGTTTTATCGTTTGGGCTGTTGTTTTAATTTAGGGAAGCAGATAACTATTATGGTAAGCATAAAACTTATTCATAGAAACTTAAACATCGACTTACTATTTTTTAAATTTATGTATAAAAAATTATAAACTAAACCATACGTAAACTCGAGTACTGTCGTTTAATTCGATAAACTTTTGTACGTTAAATTTGTGTTTGATGTTGAATGTAATGGGTGGACGTTCACGTTTATCCTTTAACCCACCCCCAGCTCAGTACACACGAACCCACAAAAGTAGGTTAATTTCGGACAACCCCCCACCCCCCGACCCTGTGTGGACGTCATAAAAAAGTCAGTAAGCACCACGACACCCCCCCCCCCCACCCCCCCGATGGTCCCACACAGCAGGCGCCAATGGTATATTGACACGTTGATTCGGTTTCTCGGTTGTTGTTTTTTCCGTGAACTTGTGGTTGCTGAATGAACACACATCTCCGTGATGTGTTCCTCATAGCTAATGTGTTATCAAAGTGTTTTCACATTTACTGCAGGTAGAAGAAACTATGTAACAACCATCACCCCCCACCACAATTCCTCTCTTGCTCCCCTCCCTCCCTCCCTCACAGATTTTATGAGGTTTTGAGGGTCCGCACGTGGTATTTATTAACATTCCACCCAAATGACCCACGTGACCCTAATTAGCATAAGCTACCTGAACACAAACAAAAGTTCTGCGATTCCAGAGCCTAGTCGGGGATTACCTGGGCAACTGGGTCACGCTGACCTTGGCCAAAGCCTAGCAGAATTTATTTTTCAAACTTTTTTTTCTGCGTTTCACTCCTCCGGTGTGCATCAGGGAGGCAATGACGAATGTTACTCGAGCAAATTTCAAACACACATCGGGTACTAAATGATGCCACGTTTTTTCAGCTAATTCTTTAACCCACACTCCCGATCTTCACTCGGCGCAATAATTACCCCCCCCCCCCTTTCCTAAATAAAAAAAAAACTCAACTTCTACCTTCTCTTCGCCCATCCGCAACAATGATCCATCAGAGAAATCACATGTTTACATTTTGGTTATACTTTTGAACAAATTTAAAACATTTTTTAAAAATATCAACTAGTTTTTAACACCGCATTCCCACCCCCACCCCCCCCCCCCGCCCTTTTAGCTCGTTACAAAATTTCGCATCCCCGCTCCTACCCTCACCTCCCCGAACTTTAAGAGTGATGAGATAAGCGACACAATCCAGCGTCAGTTTTATTTTCTAAAAATAGCTGATAAGATTTGATCCGTAGTTGAGTTTATGGCGATGTTTCTATGAGGAGTTTTTAAGATGTTTTTATGAGGATTGTTGACGATGTTTCTATGGGGAGTTTTGAAGATGTTTTTATAAGGATTGTTGACGATGTTTTTAAGAGGATTGTTGACGATGTTTTTATGAGGATTGTTGACGATGTTTCTGTGAGGAGTTTTTAAGATGTTTTATGAGGATTGTTGACGATGTTTTTATGAGGATTGTTGACGATGTTTCTGTGAGGAGATTTTAAGATGTTTTATGAGGATTGTTGACGATGTTTCTATGAGGAGTTTTGTAGATGCTTTTATGAGGGGTTTTTAAGATGTTTTTATGAGGGGTTTTTAAGATGTTTTTATGAGGGGTTTTTAAGATGTTTTTATGAGGGGTTTTTAGGATGTTTTTATGAGGGGTTTTTAAGATGTTTTTATGAGGGGTTTTTAAGATGTTTTTATGAGGGGTTTTTAAGATGTTTTTATGAGGGGTTTTTAAGATGTTTTTATGAGGGGTTTTTAAGATGTTTTTATGAGGGGTTTTTAAGATGTTTTTATGAGGGGTTTTTAAGATGTTTTTATGAGGGGTTTTTAAGATGTTTTTATGAGGATTGTTGACGATGTTTTTATGAGGATTGTTGACGGTGTTTTTATGAGGATTTTTAGCGGCAGGAATGCTTGGGTAAACAAAGAATCACCGGCTGATTGAGCGGGGCAGAATGTTAATTAGTTAGATGAGATGTCTGATGTAGCTGATTAAAGACTGAGGGCTAGTCGCGTGACGTTTACGATAAAGCTGAACTCACGTGCAATCATGGCTCGCATCTTTTTCGCGTGCGTTAAGATTGTGTGTCAAGTTTACCTGGCGAGAAAAGATTGTGTGTCAAGTTTACCTGGCAGATAACGTGACCTCAATGCCACTTCCGTCCGTGACCTTTCCGAGGCGATGTGTCAAAGGTCAGCTTGTATTTTTCTCGCATCCGATTGTGTCTTTATGCGGGTCGTCTTTGTCTGTAGAGGTGTGATTTTCGAACTTTTCGAACCCCCAGGAATAACTTATCGAACCCCCAACAGGAACTCTTCGAACCCCTTACATTAACCCTTAGAATTCCTTACAGTAACTGCTGTAATTGATCTCAAATACACCGGTAGCTCTAGACAGGCGTAACATGGATAAGTATCCACTCTCCGTTATCCACCCTCCACCTGCTTGTTTCCGCTACCCGTCATCCATTATCCATTCTACGTTAGCCACTATCCACATGGCACCAAACTCTATGCAATAACAAGTAGATGAGATATGTTCTAGAATGCTCTAGTTTTGTTTCTGAAAGATACAACTTCCTAGCCGGTTAGTAACTGAACGTGTGTCTACCAATTCTATAATGAGCTGAGTAACGTCTGCTTCACGGAGTAGCATGGACAGTAAAATGAAGAAATGTCTTTAACTTAGGAGTATCTTGTTGTGTTTTTTTTTTTGGACAACCAATTTCAAGCTCAAACAACACAATTTACGTCACATCTCAACTTATGTGGTGACATACGTCACATCTCAACTTATGTGGTGACAAAAGCAATGATGTGTACCGGTGTATGGTAAACCATTTAAAATTTCAAATCCTTAAAATCGGTTCGCTAAAACAGGTAGGTAGGTCTTGACCACACGTTCGCTCAAACTGGTAGGCCTAGGTCTTGACCACGTTCACTACAACAGGTAGATAGGTCTTGACCACACATTCGTTAAAACATGTAGGTCTTGACCACGTTCACTAAAACAAGTAGGTCTTGACCACGTTCACTACAACATGTAGGTAGGTCTTGACCACACATTCGTTAAAACATGTAGGTCTTGACCACGTTCACTAAAACAAGTAGGTCTTGACCACGTTCACTAAAACAGGTAAGTAGGTCGACCACACGTTTACTAAAACATGTAGGTCTTGACCACACATTCACTAAAATAGTACGACCCTGATGGTTACACACTAAAGAAGTTCAACGTGTTACCATTCCAATTTTAGACAGAAAACAATCCGCTTCCGTGTTTTAATTCACGAGCTAATTTTGTAGACAAATTGTTCGTTAGACGAATCACGAGCGACATTCATTCAATCACCTGTGTACGTCTATTAAAGCTTGATTGTTACACCTGCTCTTTGATTGTCGGAAACCTGCCCAGGTAGATAACTCTGCCAGTCATGCCATGCCTGCCTACATCACTGGTGATGGCACATGTGTTTTCTGTGCTGCTCAACCTTGCCAGACCCCAGACATAGGCGGCTGGGGTCTCTGTACCCTCCATTCACTTCTCCTTCCATTCACAACCCCCTCTCCCCTTTCACAACTCCTTCTCCCATTCAGTTATTCTATTCACAGGCCCATCTATTCACAGCCTACCCCCATTGACAGTACCCCATTCACAGCCCCCCCCTCATTCACAGCCCCCCCTCATTCACAGCCCCCCATTCACAGCCCCCCCCCCCCTCATTCACAGCCCCCCATTCACAGCCCCCCCTCTCGTTCACAGCCCCCCCCCCTCATTCACAGCCTCTCCCTCATTCACAGCCCCCCCCTCTCGTTCACAGCCCCCCCCCCCCTCATTCACAGCCCCCCCCTCTCGTTCACAGCCCCCCCCCCCCTCATTCACAGCCCCCCCTCTCGTTCACAGCCCCCCCCCCTCATTCACAGCCCCCCCCTCATTCACAGCCCCCCCCTCATTCACAGCCCCCCATTCACAGGACCCCCTCTCGTTCACAGCCCCCCCATTCACAGCCCCCCATTCACAGCCCCCCCCCTCTCGTTCACAGCCCCCCCTCATTCACAGCCCCCCATTCACAGCCCCCCTTCATTCACAGCCCCCCCCCCTCATTCACAGCCCCCCATTCATAGCCCCCTCCCTCTCGTTCACAGCCCACCCCCTCTCGTTCACTGCCCCCCCCATTCAGACCCCCCCCCCCACATACAGCTTCTCCATGCACATGTTTTACAGGCACCTACCCTGAACACTCGCCTAATTTATTACATCCCCCCCCACCACTTCATTTGCACCCGTCCAATTTAGATTCTAGCTGCATTAGCAGCCGTCCTATATTCATCCCTCCTACAATCATCGCCCTCCTACAATCATCGCCTTTATCCTCTTTATTTGTAATTCCCGACCTCTGCAGCCTTTTAATTCGTAGCTCCCTATATTCGTAACCCCCCCCCCTCCATTCAAAGCCCCCGCCCCCTGCATTAGGATCCACCACCCCCCTACCCACCACTGCTAGTAAAGTCGTATCCCTGACATTTCCAGAACAGACAAGACTTGTAGTTACGTCACTTTTCATTAAGTGATTTTACACACGGCGTAAAACACAGTCTGAAGGTAGAACTCACCTCAACACACACACTCACTCACGCAACACACACTCACACCTACACGCACACGTGCACACCTTCAGTGAGTCATACACGCGCATTGAGATCTAGCAGACATTCACCTTGAGAAGAAAGTGGAAGAGAAATAGATCTACACAAATAGACATCCAAGCCTGCTGGCTTTTCTTTACTTCGACGGATAAAAAAACTGAAAGATTGGCAAAAACTGTCTTCATCTTTACCCTTCCCTGCCCAGTGAATTTTTAAACACGGGTCATGTAACACGGGTCATGTAACCCATGCGGGTCGAAGTGAAAGACCCAGCTTGTCTTTAAGTAAGCTGGTTTAACGACTTACTTATATAGTCACTATATACGTATATAATATATCCTGGCATGCCAACATTTACCATATATATAACAGTTTATATTGCAACTTACTTGGTCAAGTTAGTTACTTGATTGATTGCAGTGATAAATTCAAATTAGATAATTGATTGTTTGAGAAAAACGAACAAAAAACTTTGTGTCATGTGCGCAAAGTAAATGTTTTTGATGTCAGGGTTATGGTTATGGCAAGTTATATTTAGAGCCTGGTTTTGGATAAACGTCACGTTTCTGAATCCTACTCAAATGAAATATATTCAAATTAATTTTTTTTTAAATTCACAATGTTTTTCTGATGGGAATGGGTGTTTGAATTAGTATATCTTTCACAAGAATGTACAGCAATCCCATCTATATCTGCCATTGTGAATTAAATATTTGAATTTTTATCGTAGAAATAAACGCAAAAGTAAAACATTAGATTTATTTATTTAATTTATAAAATGGGAGACAATCAATGTTCGACCTTATCTGACTACTCACAGTGAAAACTATTACATCAGTGATGTCCCTTGTTTTAAACAATCGAATTAAGCCTCGAAGCCGGTGCGGATATACAAATCTAGTCTACGGGATCGTCCATAAATGACGTAACGCTCCCAGGTGGGAAGGGGGTTCGTAACTTTGTTACAGTGTGTAACTTTGTTACGGTGTGTGATAAGAAATAAGGGAGGATAGTCTGTTAAAATTTATGTTAGAAACTAAATTTTGAGCTTTCGAAAATTATGTAATAAATCGTTACATACATTTGTTAATATACTCTATGAAGACCGAGCTAAATAAATATTTTATAAATAAATCAATGTTTAAAAATAAAAACTGGGGAAGGGGTGTTGGGTTTTTGTGACTGACGAAAGGGAGGTAAAAAACGTCCAAAAAAGTGTGACTTCATTTATGGATGAACCCCTAAATTAAATGTTTCAGACAACGGTAAGGAAGGATTTTAAAAATTTTCGAAGTTTTATTTTCGCTGAATAAAAAGTAGGCCAACTTACCATTTTTGTCTTTAGAACTTGGTCAAGAGAATGAAGATTTGGTCGATTTAGTCACGCCGGGTTAAGCTAGATGCAGACCCGTTGAGCAAAATTTCAAAGTATTTGGTCGGTGAATGTAAAACCCGAACTGGAGCCAGAGAAAATTTTGTCTGAGACCAGGTTGTCACGGCTCACGTCTGGAACACAGTGAGGTGAGATCGAGGTGAGGGTGAGTAAATCTGCCAGCTACGGCGCAGTGCGTGAGTCAAATTGGCACAGGTATTTGGTCAGTTGGCCAGAAAAGAAAACAATGATCTGGCAAACGTGAGTCTTTAAGTGGGTCCGTGGCCGCCGCCTGGAGATACTGTAATGCACGGTTGAGTTACGCAGCCCGCACAAAACTGGGGTGACTAACGCCGGTGCTTTCGCTTTTAAGATGAGATACCTGCCCGGGGGAGGGGGTGGGGAGGTGGGGCTAGAGGTGCGTTCACATGCAGAGCCAAGGTAAGTCAAAACGTGTAGAAAAAAAAATTGTGGATGATTTTTTCCTCTCTCTGTGTTAAAGTAAGTCGTGAGCTCAGTGAGTAGAGATGGGAAGTTCTAGAACAGTAAAATGGTGGAACACATAATGGGGGGGGGGGGGGAAGCGGAACATTGGTCATTTCGGTTGGGAACATATCGTCCTACTTGAAGGAACATGTCGTCCTACTTGAGGTAACATGTCCTACTTGAGGGGAACATCCTACTTGAGGGAACATGTCCTACTTGAGGGAACATATCGTCCTACTTTAGGGAACATGTCCTACTTGAGGGAACATGTCCTACTTGAGGGGAACATCCTACTTGAGGGAACATGTCCTACTTGAGGGAACATATCGTCCTACTTGAGGGAACATGTCCTACTTGAGGGGAACATCCTACTTGAGGGAACATGTCCTACTTGAGGGGAACATCCTACTTGAGGGAACATGTCCTACTTGAGGGAACATATCGTCCTACTTTAGGGAACATGTCCTACTTGAGGGAACATGTCCTACTTGAGGGGAACATCCTACTTGAGGGAAAATATTGTCCTACTTGAGGGAGCATATCGTTCTACATGAGGGAGCATGTCCTATTTAAGGGAACATGTCCTACTTAAGGGAACACGTCCTACTTGAGGGAACATATCCTACTTGAGGGAACGTATCCTACTTGAGGGAACATCGTCCTACTTGAGGGAACATGTCCTACTTGAGGGAACACGTTGTTTTACTTGAGGGAACATATCGTCCTACTTGAGGGAACCCGTCCTACTTAAGGGAACAAACTTTTCTACTTACGGGAACATATCCTACTTGAGGGAACACGTCCTACTTGAGGGAACATGTCCTACTTGAAGGAACGTATCCTACTTGAGGGAACATCGTCCTACTTGAGGGAACATCGTCCTACTTAAGGGAACATTGTCCTACTTGAGGGAATATGTCCTACGTAAGGGAACATGTCCTACTTGAGGGAACACGTTGTTTTACTTGAGGGAACATATCGTCCTACTTGAGGGAACCCGTCCTACTTAAGGGAACAAACTTTTCTACTTACGGGAACATATCCTACTTGAGGGAACACGTCCTACTTGAGGGAACATGTCCTACTTGAGGGAACGTATCCTACTTGAGGGAACATCGTCCTACTTGAGGGAACACGTCCTACTTAAGGGAACATGTCCTACTTAAGGGAACATGTCCAACTTGAGGGAACACGTCCTACTTGAGGGAACATTGTCCTACTTGAGGGAATGTTTGGTCCCTATTAGAGGGAACATACCATGCTACATATTGTGATATTGTTATGTTATTGTGATGTTGTGCTTTGTGAATGCGTGACGGAATATGATAGGTGTGTTAGGCTCAGTGATGTAGATTGTATGTGTTAATCCCAGTTTTTACTGGGGTTTGTGTTTAGTCATCTATTCTGTGGTGGGCGCGGGGGGGGGGGCGGTCCTGAGTGTTAAAGTTCACTTAAACAGAGATCTGCGACCACAAAGACCACAAAATGTGGCGTGATTGTAGTGAATGTTAAACCTGGAACATCAAGTTCTAGACTTATCTAGAACAAAATTTTTTTTAAAAATTATTGATGTGGCTTGGCTTGCGGGAAAGTAAACTTTGACGGGAGAAGAAAACTGCGACGGGAACTCATTCTTGTCAGACAGGTAAGGAGGGGCGATAACCCAGTTCAAGGGAAGTAACTTTTTTTTTTACCTCGAAACGTGAAGAGGGGAGAGCACTAGTTTAAGTCGGTGACGTCAAGCATGAGTGATGATATCTTGGTCAGAACGAGACTGTAACACAGATGTAAAAAAGATTTCGGAATTTTTAAAACACATTTTTTACTATATGTGTTCTCATTCAGTGCGCATGTGCATGTTATATGCTGTGTGTAGACTAAAATGGTTGAAGACGGCTGTGGAGTTCTGCCATATTTGAGCGAACGTCCAAGGATTCAGCCATACGGTAGTCACGTGGGTCTCGATGTTTAGGGTAGAAGGCGTGAATCTAAATACAGCAGGGCGAGTACAGTGGTAGCAGACGACACAAAGAAATCAGGCGAAACCCCAGAAGCGCCATCAGTAAAATGATCCCAAGTTAGCGAACAGCAGACACCAAACCATCTGTGCTAGGGTGTATATGGGCAGCTACTCTACGTTACTCACTTATTATATACAATCTTCGACTACCGGAGTTACTGTTCTTAACATGTGGCAGATTGAAAAAAAATCGTTCTCAAGTTGCTTTTTCTTTCTTCCTTTTTTTTTTTCTTTTTTGAGTATTTTTTTTTCTATCTTCTTTTTGTTACATAATTAATGTTACACATTTGTTGTTAGTAGTTTCAAACACAACTCAAGAGTCAAATCACTCAAATGTTTCCCGATTTTAAACAAAAAAAGTTTAAGAATTTTAATTAAAATTTTAAAGAAGAAAAAATGTCGGTAAATTTGGTGAAATGAAAACTCTACGTCAATAAAATAGTATCAATAGTCATCACTTGTTTTTCATTACCAATTGTTGCTTCATTAGCTATGTCAATATAACGTTCTACTTTAATGTTCTATACTGTGTTCAATGACTACGATTATAATAAATTTCTATTTTCTGTGTGTTTTCTTTACTTAAGTTTTTTGTGACGCGCTGTTGGTCTGGCCGTGTTTTGATTGGTCTGAATGTTTTATTTTTAGAATGTTTGTGTTTATTCTTTGGAAAAACGTATTTTTTCTGTGTGGTGTCTTTACAACTAATAGCATGCCAGTTAAATTTGTGTGTATGTGGGTATGTGTTGTCCTCTTGTGTGCGTATGTTCTGTCCTGTTGTGCTGTTGTAAATGTGTTGTCCTGTTGTATGTGTGCTATTAGTAATAAAGAATTGTTTGAATGTATCATGTGTACAGTGCAAGCCTACATATAGTAAGTTGGTATATATATATATATATATATATATATATATATATATATATACATATATATATACATATATATATATATATATATATATATATATATATATATATATATATATATATATATATATATGTTTCCACCTGCACATCGAGCATACATGACAAGCACGCTCACACACACGCTCACACACACATATACACACACACACACACACACACACACACATATATATATATATATATATATATATATATATATATATATATATATATATATATATATATATATATATTTATATATATATATATATATATGTATGCAGGTGGAAACCTACCGTTGTATTTGAAACGTTGACCTTTTCTTGGCCTAGTAACGAACAGCTAGCGAGATGGAAATACCACGGGAAGGGGAGGCAACTAAGCTGGAGTATGGCTTTCAGGAACGATAATAGGCAGATTATCTTTACCGATAACTTAAGAACCCTAGTCTGCTTTCTGTCTGATCTATAGCTCGTGTTTTAAAAATTGTTTTTATTCTTTACTAGCTGTGTAGCACGTTCTTTGAAAATTTGTTTTATTCTTTACCAGTTGTGTAGCACGTTCTTTGAAAAATTTATTTTGTTCTTTACCAGTCGTGTAGCACGTTCTTTGAAAAATGTTGAATTAATTTTGTAGTAACTCGTTTATTACCTTTATTGTTTGCGTCGCTGACTGTTTCCATTTGCGAGGAATTCTGGAAATTTTCAAGAATTTAAATTTTTGCCAAAAAAAAATATGTTGCTAGCCTTATAAATAAATATTCAAATAAAATGTTTTAATACATTGCGTGATTCGGGCTTTATATGCTAGGTTCAGATTTTATGACATATTTAAAGTGTATACTGTGAGACGCGTTTATTTAAGAGTTCTATGCGGTACAAAATTCTCTCTCAAGTAGAAAGACAACTCCAATAATTCAAAAATTGTCACTAATACATGGATAACATCCCTTGGATTATATTCTCTAGTGAGCTGATGGCTTCCTAATTTGATGTTTTCCCCACCCAGTTTTAAAGTGGATTTAACACGTAATAAAATAGTATACGTGTCAGCAGTTATGTTTCACTGTGTTGTTCTATAAATAGCTAGATCTAACGGCTCAACCAAGTTGCTGTAACAATAGACAGGACTTACCTTGTAGGCAGATATGCGGCAGGTGTTTTATTTGTTTTAGATTTTTTATTTTTCTATCACGCGATTACACGGCTTTGATTTGTACATTGGTATTTATGTTTGAAAGAATTTTGCTGAATGAATTTCGCGCGTGTTTGCTCATTCACAATTAGAACACATCATTGTGGTTTTAAGTAATAACACTCACTCACACACACACACACACACTCACACACACATACACACACTCACACACACACACACACACACTCACACACACACTAACACAGTCATCAACACGCTCGCACACCTACAGGTAAAGACACGCACCTGTTCACACACCCGATGATCTGAAATTTAAAATGTTCACCTGACTGTGACTGTGTAATGAAAACAAAGACTTTCCAAAAACCCTTACACACCCTGCATAGCATAACTTTAAATCTATCATTGACTATTGCAGTCCTCATGCTGACTAACACTTATTGGGATGCTTTCAATGATAAGCTCCTTTCGAATATATTTTCCATCATTTCTTTTAGTTCTAATCCCCATCTTTGTTCAGGTCTATTTTCCATCTTTGTTCACTTCTATTTTCCAGCTAGACGAGATTTCAAAGCGAACAGTGACCTTACAACTACCAGATATTCAAACCAGTTTGTTCAATCTTACAACAAGCTTTTGGCATGGCGCACAATCAATACGCCACCTACTACGCCCCCGCCCATACTTCACCCCCCCCCCCCCCCCAGTTGCAAACAAAGGTAAAACAAACAGTCATTGTGACGAGTCCTACCTGCATGTCCACATCCCCTCATCCAGCGGTTCGTTCTTCACCAAAAAGGTAAAGTTTGAAGTTAAAGCTTGTGTTTTAGCTGTCGGGTTTCTTACATTCAATCATTGGGAGTTTAGACGTGCTATTCTTACATTTTTACATTATAACATGGCTTTTACAGACTTGTTGTTTTTTTAACATTTGCATTAAGATAATGGCTATATCCAACAATTGGCTTTTTAACATTTGCAGTGAAAACATCGTTATTCAAGACCAGATTCCTTCAAATAAAATTTATGGAGTTTCTGGTTGGTTTATTATTGTGTCATATTGCATCACCTGGGGTGGGTAGATGTTAGGAAAGAAGACGTGCCATATACAACTTTAACTTTTAGAAGGTTACACACAGTAAATTGTATTAAAAATTATACTTTTCAAAAGCACGTTTAGCGACACTGAAATGGTTTAGTTCTAGACTATTCAAAATAACACTTTTGTGGCGATGTGATCTGTGCAGGGAAGGGGGGGGGAGTAGACGAAGAAACGTGACACCGAATTTATTTTATTTTTGATTAAAATCGGATTGTATAAACATCAACTTGTGTTAAAATTTGTTGTTTTGATATTTTTTTGTCGACGTGTGAAAATATAAAATTCGGGAGGGGGAAGCCCTATGACGTGAATTATTTATAACTCTTCCCCGGAGTTTCTTCCAGGCGGGGGGGGGGGCCTCTGTCCCCTGACCGAAATGGAATTTATATAGAAAACATATACTTTTACTAGTGTCCGCCTTCCCGGAACCCCCCCCCCCCCCCGAAAATATCAAGTTGCCCCCCCCCCCCCCCCGCCCGGAGAAAAATGTCTGCTCTTTACCCACCCCTCCGTTCGCGGTTTTTAAAAGCCATACAAGAAGTATATGGTTGCTTATTATTACTCCACATTTTAAGTAGAAAACTTATACTGCTAAAATTATTAACTAACCATCATGTGAGAATACTTCCCCCTCCCTCACCCCCCTTCCCTCCCCACATCGAAAAGACGAGTTACTCCACAGGTTTACCAGAGTGATCATGAGTCACTGACTCCACAAGTTTGGTACACTTGATCAACCAGACTTTGAACAAATACTTCACGTCAACGTCATTGTTTTCTTGCCGCTCATTTCAGTTTCTCATTGGTTAAATGCATCACGTGATGTAGGAATGTCACGTGATCTTTACATTTCATGATAGACCACTTAGTGATATTTAAAAATCATCCATTTTACTTACATGAATCACATTCCTGAAATAGATCACATTACTGACACATCAAATTACAGACAAATATCACATTCATTGAATAAATATCATCACTGACAAATCAAATTACTAACGTATTTCACAATTCCAATAATTGATCACATCACTGACGAATCAAATCACTGATGTAGGCCTATATCACATTCCTGAAATCACATTTATGGCATAGATCAAATTACTGACATAGATCACATCACTGACTAGACTACTAACATTGATTACATTACTGACAAATCAAATTCCTGACTGCTCAAAGTTTTGACAGTGATCAAATATTGGCATTGATCAGATTAGTGACTTACTTTTCAAAATATTAATGAATATTTTGTCATAGATCAAATATTTGTTTAACTTAGTTCCAAGTTTAAGTTGGGATTTATTTTTTTTATCTTAGATTAAATGTTTGGATCAAATTTTTGTGCTAGATCAAATCTTTGTGCTAGATCAAATTTTTGTGCTAGATCTAAGTCTTGTCCTAGATCATATTTTCCTCTTTGATCAAAATGTTGTCTCGGATCAAATATTGACCTCGGTGTAACCCCAGAGGTATAGCGAGGGGGGGGGGGTCATATGTCCACGGGCGCCGACCTTAGGGGGCGGGGCGCCAAAATGGGTTGGAAAAACAAATTGAAAGTTTGAGGGGGGGGGGGGTGCAAATCATAAGTTCGAAAGGTGGGTGCAAATCGAAAGTTTGTCCCCGGGCGCTAGGAAGGATCTGTGTAACCCTTGCCCTTTGTTTTTCAGTCCTCCTGTAGATAGTGTGAGACAGCAGACAGCAGTTTTCAGCCCTCCTGTAGAGTGTGAGACAGCAGACAGCAGGCAAGATGGCGTCCACTGACTTTGACGAGCAGGTGGTGCTGTTCTTCCACCTAGCCGACACGGACAGCAGTGGCAGCATCTCTGTGGGGGAGCTGTGTGAGGTGCTACACAAGTGTGGGGACAACAAAAGCGATGAGGAGATTAAGGTAATCCGCTGGACAGTCACGGATTAGCTAAGTCACGACATTGAAACTGCGCAGACGCTTATTTTATTATTAAAAAAAACAACAAAAAAAAAAAAAAAACAACTTGTATTTTATAGGAGGGTAGACTGGGGAGTTGGGGAAGGTATGGTTCCATCACGCAATTTTGTAGTTTGACCCCCCCCCTCCTCCCACTGTTGCCACATATCCTTACAACTAGTGAGTGACCGCCCCTTTCTCAATTTTTCAGGGGAAATAACCAAATTACGTTAACGCTGTCAAAACTACTGAGTTGATTCCCTTTAAAGAAAAAATATGGAAGAACATAATATAGGCCCTATTCCTTTTTTTTTTAATAATTCAAAAGGGATTAATATATTTAAAAAAAACAGCAATAAAGCATTTCTAATTAAAAAAAACAGTTTGAACACAATGTGTAGAGTTTTAAAAGTTGTACCAGCACTAACTTCTATACATGATCTGTCTCCATACTCTAACTGCCTGAGACTGCTCTAACCCAATGGATGTGCACTACTCCCCAGAAAATGTTTGGGGCGATGGACGCCAACATCGACAACAGTGTGACCCTAGAGGAACTTCTCCAGGTCCTGTCGCAGTACGACCCCAAACGTAAGAGGTAAGGACTGTGGTTAGCCGTACCCAGCATTTCTGGAAGCAATGGTTGTTTAGTCGTGGTTGTTTAGTCGTAGCCAGTAGTATTCAAAATTAATCTTGTAAGCCCTTATAAGGAAAACATAACACCAAACTCGTGTATGTATATATATATATATATATATATATATATATATATATATATATATATATATATATATATATATATATATATATTATAAAATATAAATGCACTCAAGTAAAAAAAGCAAATATTCAGGCGAGGAGCTCGGGATAGGCTCATGTTGTCCAACCTTCTGTTTATTTATCTAGGTACTAGGTAGAATAACCTAAAATCCCCCCTTCCCCCTAGCACACACCATCTGAAGCTATGTCCCTGGGTTAGCTGTAATGCTTTTAGCTTAAACACCAACCATTGTTAAACTTAACTTGGAGTAACTGACCAGACCATGCTTGACATTCTACCTCCCCTTCCCCCCCCCCTCCAGAGAGTGCTCACTGCGCGCGGCCTTCAGAGAACTAGACACGGACAACTCTGGCACCATCAGCGCAGAAGAGGTCAAGGTCATGCTGGCAGACTACGGTCTGGAGGAAGAGCTCAAAAATATTTTCGACGCCGTGGACAAGGACGGCGATGGGAAGATTAATTATAATGAGTTTCTCTCATTAGTCGAGTGACCAGCAATAATTATAATGAGTTTCTCTCATTAGTCGAGTGACCAGCAATAATTATAATGAGTTTCTCTCATTAGTCGAGTGACCAGCAATAATTATAATGAGTTTCTCTCATTAGTCGAGTGACCAGCAATAATTATAATGAGTTTCTCTCATTAGTCGAGTGACCAGCAATAATTATAATGAGTTTCTCTCATTAGTCGAGTGACCAGCAATAATTATAATGAGTTTCTCTCATTAGTCGAGTGACCAGCAATAATTATAATGAGTTTCTCTCATTAGTCGAGTGACCAGCAATAATTATAATGAGTTTCTCTCATTAGTCGAGTGACCAGCAATAATTATAATGAGTTTCTCTCATTAGTCGAGTGACCAGCAATAATTATAATGAGTTTCTCTCATTAGTCGAGTGACCAGCAATAATTATAATGAGTTTCTCTCATTAGTCGAGTGACCAGCAATAATTATAATGAGTTTCTCTCATTAGTCGAGTGACCAGCAATAATTATAATGAGTTTCTCTCATTAGTCGAGTGACCAGCAATAATTATAATGAGTTTCTCTCATTAGTCGAGTGACCAGCAATAATTATAATGAGTTTCTCTCATTAGTCGAGTGACCAGCAATAATTATAATGAGTTTCTCTCATTAGTCGAGTGACCAGCAATAATTATAATGAGTTTCTCTCATTAGTCGAGTGACCAGCAATAATTATAATGAGTTTCTCTCATTAGTCGAGTGACCAGCAATAATTATAATGAGTTTCTCTCATTAGTCGAGTGACCAGCAATAATTATAATGAGTTTCTCTCATTAGTCGAGTGACCAGCAATAATTATAATGAGTTTCTCTCATTAGTCGAGTGACCAGCAATAATTATAATGAGTTTCTCTCATTAGTCGAGTGACCAGCAATAATTATAATGAGTTTCTCTCATTAGTCGAGTGACCAGCAATAATTATAATGAGTTTCTCTCATTAGTCGAGTGACCAGCAATAATTATAATGAGTTTCTCTCATTAGTCGAGTGACCAGCAATAATTATAATGAGTTTCTCTCATTAGTCGAGTGACCAGCAATAATTATAATGAGTTTCTCTCATTAGTCGAGTGACCAGCAATAATTATAATGAGTTTCTCTCATTAGTCGAGTGACCAGCAATAATTATAATTAGTTTCTCTCATTAGTCGAGTGACCAGCAATAATTATAATGAGTTTCTCTCATTAGTCGAGTGACCAGCAATAATTATAATGAGTTTCTCTCATTAGTCGAGTGACCAGCAATAATTATAATGAGTTTCTCGCATTAGTCGAGTGACCAGCAATAATTATAATGAGTTTCTCTCATTAGTCGAGTGACCAGCAATAATTATAATGAGTTTCTCTCATTAGTCGAGTGACCAGCAATAATTATAATGAGTTTCTCTCATTAGTCGAGTGACCAGCAATAATTATAATGAGTTTCTCTCATTAGTCGAGTGACCAGCAATAATTATAATGAGTTTCTCTCATTAGTCGAGTGACCAGCAATAATTATAATGAGTTTCTCTCATTAGTCGAGTGACCAGCAATAATTATAATGAGTTTCTCTCATTAGTCGAGTGACCAGCAATAATTATAATGAGTTTCTCTCATTAGTCGAGTGACCAGCAATAATTATAATGAGTTTCTCTCATTAGTCGAGTGACCAGCAATAATTATAATGAGTTTCTCTCATTAGTCGAGTGACCAGCAATAATTATAATGAGTTTCTCTCATTAGTCGAGTGACCAGCAATAATTATAATGAGTTTCTCTCATTAGTCGAGTGACCAGCAATAATTATAATGAGTTTCTCGCATTAGTCGAGTGACCAGCAATAATTATAATGAGTTTCTCTCATTAGTCGAGTGACCAGCAATAATTATAATGAGTTTCTCTCATTAGTCGAGTGACCAGCAATAATTATAATGAGTTTCTCTCATTAGTCGAGTGACCAGCAATAATTATAATGAGTTTCTCTCATTAGTCGAGTGACCAGCAATAATTATAATGAGTTTCTCTCATTAGTCGAGTGACCAGCAATAATTATAATGAGTTTCTCTCATTAGTCGAGTGACCAGCAATAATTATAATGAGTTTCTCTCATTAGTCGAGTGACCAGCAATAATTATAATGAGTTTCTCTCATTAGTCGAGTGACCAGCAATAATTATAATGAGTTTCTCTCATTAGTCGAGTGACCAGCAATAATTATAATGAGTTTCTCTCATTAGTCGAGTGACCAGCAATAATTATAATGAGTTTCTCTCATTAGTCGAGTGACCAGCAATAATTATAATGAGTTTCTCTCATTAGTCGAGTGACCAGCAATAATTATAATGAGTTTCTCTCATTAGTCGAGTGACCAGCAATAATTATAATGAGTTTCTCTCATTAGTCGAGTGACCAGCAATAATTATAATGAGTTTCTCGCATTAGTCGAGTGACCAGCAATAATTATAATGAGTTTCTCTCATTAGTCGAGTGACCAGCAATAATTATAATGAGTTTCTCTCATTAGTCGAGTGACCAGGAATAATTATAATGAGTTTCTCTCATTAGTCGAGTGACCAGCAATAATTATAATGAGTTTCTCTCATTAGTCGAGTGACCAGCAATAATTATAATGAGTTTCTCTCATTAGTCGAGTGACCAGCAATAATTACAATGAGTTTCTCTCATTAGTCGAGTGACCAGCAATAATTATAATGAGTTTCTCTCATTAGTCGAGTGACCAGCAATAATTATAATGAGTTTCTCTCATTAGTCGAGTGACCAGCAATAATTATAATGAGTTTCTCTCATTAGTCGAGTGACCAGCAATAATTATAATGAGTTTCTCGCATTAGTCGAGTGACCAGCAATAATTACAATGAGTTTCTCTCATTAGTCGAGTGACCAGCAATAATTATAATGAGTTTCTCGCATTAGTCGAGTGACCAGCAATAATTACAATGAGTTTCTCTCATTAGTCGAGTGACCAGCAATGCTGCTGAGAAAAGTGAACATCGACGAAACAAAAATATGGCATTCAAAGAGTCCAGATGTTTTATGTATTTATTGATATAAATATTTTATTTTATTGATGTTTTAAAATGAAGTCATATTAAATACACAATTAGAGAAGTTGTGTTGTTGTTTTTATTTGTTATATGTTAATGTTAATTAAATTTAGACTCATGGGTGATTGTACAACAAAAGACAATCAGCACAAACATAACTGTGTTGTATGTTTGGCATTATGGGTAGACACCGTTATGCTATCACTGGAAAGGGGAGGGTGTCACTTAGCAGACGTTGTAGTTTAACATTGTGAAGTGGAGCGAAAATAAACGTATTTTTTGTTTTCATTTTAGGAAATTACAAAACGAATTAAAGCAGATCAATACAGTACACCTATATTAGCACAAACTAAACGATTTAAACTATTTATTTTAAAACTTTTTAACGCATGTATTAATTTCGTTTTCAAAACATGATGTAACTTATGACATTTTTTCAATGTGCTCTTAATGTGAAGACCCTAAATCTGTTTTAAATTAAATCTACAATGTGACAAAAGCTGTGAAAAAAGGCTTCGAAAATGTACATTTAGATCTGGGTCTGTATGTCGATAGCCGAACTCACTCAACTTATTTGGCTAAAACCTTTGGTTGTTGATGATACATTGAACTTAATTTAGCGGCGTAGGTCACGTGGTCGGACCTCAAACTCGAGCATTTGTATGACGTCCCTGAGTCCACCCAGCCCGGATGGGTACCCGGCAGCCGACTCCCGTCAAGGTGGCTGGGGAAGGCGCCGACCATACCATCACATCATATGCCATGGTCAAGAAACAGATTAACTCCACTTCACCTGCCCCATGGATCGCCGTGACCAAAGGTGGAGCACATCCACGAATGATTGGGTAGCACATCCACGAATGTTTGGGTAGCACATCCACGACTGATTGGGTAGCACATCCACGAATGTTTGGGTAGCACATCCACGAATGATTGGGTAGCACATCCACGAATGATTGGGTAGCACATCCACGAATGATTGGGTAGCACATCCACGAATGATTGGGTAGCACATCCACGAATGATTGGGTAGCACATCCACGAATGATTGGGTAGCACATCCACGAATGTTTGGGTAGCACATCCACGAATGTTTGGGTAGCACATCCACGAATGTTTGGGTAGCACATCCACGAATGTTTGGGTAGCACATCCACGAATGTAAACATTCTTACATTCGTCTGTACTTTGTTGACTGTGGTATGTGTTGTTGTTTTGATAATGTACCGTGAATCGACCGATTGTATCTTGTATCAGACATCACATAAATAGGGTTTACAAAAATGTGAACTAAGCAGGGTCAAGTTTATGAACATTCAATTTTTTTAAAATTACTATTAATTGTCCTCGTTGTAAATCGCCATCCTCCCCCCCCTCCCCTCCACCCTACTTAGGAGAGTGACGTTATTTATGGCCGACACCCACATGTGGAAGAGTATACATGCCTAAGGCAAGGGGTATCGGCTAAATGGGGAAGGGGTTCAGATAAGATTTTAGAAAAATATCAATGTTTTAAAAAAAAATTCAAATGCATTTTCGAGGGGGGTTGTAGGCAGAGGTGTGATGTCATTTAAGGGGGGGGGGGGGTTCTGGCTTTTTGTGACGATGTGTGACGGAGGGGAGTGGGGGAGGTAAAAACCGTCAACAAAAAGCGTGACGTCATTTACGGATGACCCCGAAGAGTAATATAGTAACAAAATATTAAATACTTGAGACTAAGAAAATAAATGACAGATGGATAAAGAAATAGCCTACAAGATTTATACGATGGATAAATCTTGTAGCCTATTTTTTTTAATACTTAATAGGATTTGTTTCCCTTTTTAAGTAGATCAACATGTAAAATCTACTTGGTTTTTTTTGTTTTTTTTTTACTATTAAGCGTCGTTTGTATAAAATATATGTCAAGTAGATCTAGGCATTTTTACTAGAGTCTAGATCTAGATCTATTTTAACTCTAGCTTCATTGTTATTTTTGAGCCGACGTTTTTAACTCCAACTTTTACATAACAATTCAATCCCAACATGGCGGCCTCCGTTGATAACAGCAACTCCACAGCTGTGGAGGACGGTTAGAATTTTTCATACTTGTTATTTTGTTAATACGATTTTAAAATATACCATTTATTTTAATTAAAGTTAATACTCACAAACAATTATACTAAACCATATACATTGACTGACTTAGCTGATTTTATAATGAATTTTAAGCAGCCATCTGGTCAAGTTTTTTTTCTAGTGTCAGTGTTACATGCGCTCCGCAACGCAATGATGGATGATGGATTTCTCTGAGTCTCAATAAAATACTAACCGTATCTTTCCCATAGTAAAACTTTTTTTTCATAAATTTTTAAATTAGTTTAATTAGGCCTGGATCTAGTTCTATCTAGATTTAGAATTAGATCTATTCTAGATCTAGATCTAAAGAATTCATAGTAAAGTTGGTAAACTATCGCTTTAGTTAGTTAGTTAGGGCGGTTAGGCTGTTAGGGTCTCTAGCCCACTTTAGTTAGGTTAGGTAGTAAAATCGGCCGAGGCTAGATCTAGATATCTAGTTCTAGGTCTAGTAAATAAGTAAGTAATGTGAAAGAAGGTGCCTCATTAATCATTAAATTTTAGTAATTATTTCACATTTTAAGGAAGATTTATGTTTTTAAACAGTTGTATTAAAACTTGTCAGTAATTAATAAAGACTAGCGATGTTTTCATCAGATGCAACAAAGCCCGTTTACTTCAGCAGTCATCTTGTAGCTAGTCTCATAACGCGAGTTGAATTACCTCCCCTGACCCGCTTTTTTATGGCCACTTTCTAGTTCGTTTTTTTCGATCGCGTCTCGGCACTGTTGCTAAAAATAGCATTCGCGCAATACCATACGGGTAAATCTGTTTGGCGTCTGCTACACGTGATAGATCGTTGAATGGCCGACAAGCTGATATAAAAATTATTGCGACCGGATGCGATTTTCGTGGAAATTGAGCTAGATTTAGCAAAAGACAGCTATATTTGTGTAAAATATTATTATTTATACTTCTACTTACACAGATATTTTGATAACTGCAGTTCAGCCGTCCATTTTTCTTTTAAAATGTATCTTTAGAATTTCTGTACCTTTTGGCAATCGGTCAGGAGCATTTGCGCACTAAACCCACCCCCCTACGGCAGATCCGATTTTTTTCCCAGTGAACTCGTACTGACCTCCCACATAGCTAAGATAGTACATTGATACTGATGGGAAAGCCTCTAAATCTGTATTCCTTCTAGAGATCTAGAAATAAATCTAGATCGTGGAGTTTTTATAATGACTTTTAAATTGAATGTCTCTAGTTTAAATTTTTTTTTTTTCAAAACATAGCTACTTTTAGTACTATATTTAAGTATTTCAAACCCTTTTGGTAGTTTTTTCTTAAACTTAGACCTAGATCTAGTGATTAGATATCTATATTTTGTACTTATAACTTGCAGGTCTATTAAAATAATAATAAAACAGTTTGCTTGATAACTTCATTAGGTCATTTCATAAACACAAATGTTATAAACATATAAAAATCACAAAACCATAGGTAATATCTGAATTCTGTAGCCTACCTTACATTTAGGCTAATACTGAATTAAAAAGAAATTACATTAAGGTTTGAAATTAATACAACTTGTAATTAAGAAAGAAAGCTTCAATTCTAAATACTACAAGATATAATAACAAACAATGAAACAAATTCAAAGCTTTTTTCAACCCATTTAGTCGAAAAGATTTTTATTTTTTCCGATATTGACCAAAATAAGTTTTTAAAGCTTAGGCCTAATGTTTTTACAAACATAACTCAATTTTATTAGGCCCCTGTAAACATTAATTAAGATTCCTCTTTAGACAAAGCAATCTATTTGGCAGATGAAGTAGAGTTCATGTTTCTTGACCTCGGCATATGAAGTGATTGTCCGTGTGGTCAGCGATATTCACAGCCGCCTTTACTTTTTACCTTTAATTTCCCCAATGTATATCAGGTACCCATCAGAAATGGGTGGACTCTAATTGAATTTTATTAAACAAACATTTTGATATAGATCTATAACATTCCAAACAACATCTGTTCTGTAGAATTTACCTTTCTGCTTCCAAATGCGGTATTTTCCAATTGAAAATTCATCACAAAACATACAATAAATTATATAAATGGCATTTTATAAATTTATATAAACTATTTACTTTCACCTTGGTGTAAAAAAATGTAGGTATAAGCAAACTGATTTCAATTGTAAGAAAGAATCATGTCTTTTCTTGCTTACTAGCTTTAAAACAAGTGAATTTGACTTTTTACCTGCGTTTTTGGTCGCGTTTCTATATATTTTATTTGCGACACTAAAAAAATTATATTTAATCAACCAATTATGCTAAATTAATAAAATTGGTACTGTTGGATTGCATTTTTAAAGCTCTACAATTATATGCTATTCTTTTTATAATTTGAAGAAAATTGAATTTATATGAGACTAACTACATCTTGTTTAAGATTTTTTTTGTAAACTTATCGTTAGCGGAAGATTCAGGGGAAGCCACTCTATTTTACAAATGGCTGCTCGCA
Organism: Physella acuta; assembly: GCF_028476545.2. Lineage (NCBI taxonomy): Eukaryota > Metazoa > Mollusca > Gastropoda > Physidae > Physella > Physella acuta. The sequence goes on from NW_026733241.1 coordinate 189,032, forward strand.
AACACTGCTGTTTAAAGTTAATTTCTGGCCTATATTGATATATTTAGCCATTGATTTTGGTTTATTATTCAATCATCTATAATATTTGACACAAATATATCAAAATATACTTCTATTAAAGCCGTAACAATGAGGAAACTTTGTCGTACATTTCTAGCCTCGGACGATTTTATGTACTTAAAATGATAGATTACAGAATTCATTTTCTAGTCTACTCACTAGGATGCAAGATAATAGATTTAAATAGGCTAGATATCTAGATTTAAATTATCTAAATTTAAATAGATATCTAGATAAAAAATCAAGTAATTCTCTACTCTAGACCTAGACTAGAAGTCGTTAACAGTAACATCTACAGATCTGCTATTACTACACTACTAGATATAAAACTTGTCATGCCATTGTTTGCATATTTATGACAAGATAGAGAATGCAAAATTAAATTATAGTAGCCTAGGGCTAGATGAGTATACAAAAAACTATAGAAATGCAAACCATAGAAAATGACAATGAATAATTGAATTGGTCACACTGTCAAAAACCAAGAAAACTAAAAAGAGTAGTAGCAGACCATTAAAAGCTCTATGTTCCTCAAGGAACCAAAATGAATGATAATTATGATGAGATATAAAACTTGTCAGAAACTGAAAGTGTTGGTTTTGAAATAACAATTGTTATGGGCAAAAAGGGGACAAGAAATGTGCCTACAATGAAATTAGGCTCACACAATTGTGAATAAACGCAGGTTATGATTGTGAGGCTGGAAAAGCTCTCCTCTGCTGACCACAAACTATGGCACAAACAGATACCATTTTGTAGACTGATACAGGAAACATGCCATAGCTGGTACCCCAATGTGTCAATTATTTTATTTTAATCAGAATATTGAACAGTTAATTATTTTATTAACATTTTAATTATTAAGTTTACATTTGAGTGTTCATCATGACTTGTAATTTGTTGTTTTTAAATTGGTGCATATTATTTAAACTTTAGGTATTCAATTTTCATCTTAATCGGATTAAATGTATTTTTTTTGTACTTTTTTCTAATAAAGAAATATCTTGTCTTTTTTTTTAAACTTTAGACCTACTTGAGCAGAAGATGACTAGCTCACCCACTGAGGTGTTAAGTCTTGAACAGAAAAAAGTTCTTCATGAAAACCAGCCTCAAGATGGAGACTTACAATCAGCTAACTCCACAGCCAACTCTTTTCAGTCATGTAGCTGTGGGCCATCAGTGCTAGCTGTCAGTTCACTTGATGAGAGTATGACACCAAAAGAAACTGTTGATAATTCTAAACCATGCCTAGAAAATCAAACCAAAGAAGCTGCCCTGCAGATCCAAGAAGAAACCACAACACCTTTTGTAGAGAACTCCGCCTCCCAGCACAGCGTGGCCAACTCTCTGTCTGAGCTGAGCAGTGGATCCACGTGTTCAGGCAGTTTATCAACCATCCCAGAACATGGTACTGTCTCCAGTAGCACAGCACATACCACGTCTGGAAACTCTGACCCTGCCTCCAGCACCGAGGTCTCTGCTGGCAGTAGTGATGATGTTTTCCATGCAGGCGGCAGCATGACGACGCAGCAGAGTTCAGGGTCGCTGGCCTCTAAAGCTGACTCGGATTCTTGCCTAGCTGGTGGGAACATGGCGTCAGATAAAAAGCTTGAACACCAGAACTCTGAGGAGCGGCCGGTGCGTGAGATGCTGGTCCGCAGGAAAAGGTCGACCAGCACGGAGACGAGCAGTGAGAACAGGCCAGTTCTGGAGACTCTGACGTTTAGTTCCAAGACAGAGGAGAAGCCTGCCAAACACGACTGCAGCAAAGCCGAAGGGGAACTGTGTATGTGTCCCTGCCCTCTGTGTGACAGGTCCTATCCTGCCTTTAACAAAGAGGACATACTCGCTCACCTTGTCCTCATGCATAAGTTTGTTATTGCTGATGTAAACTACATTGCCAATCTTCCAGCGTATGTATTTCAATAGTTCTATTAAAATACTAACATACCTTATGTAGCACAATATTTGTAAATACTAACATCATACCATTTGTTTCTAAAAACTGATATTAGTTTATGTATCTCACGTTTCTATGTGACATAAGAAATGTGTCGGATATTCCTCTATGACATCAGGTGTACGTACCATATATTTATATATTACATGTGTATGTATGTGCTTGAAAATTTCTCTACGACAGATGTATGTGATGTATCAGATCTTTATCTATGTCACTGACTGTTGGTGTAAAAATATTTACATACAGATTTTTAAATGAAACCATTTTTGTTTAATTAGTGCCTCTATTTTAAACCTTGTTGTTTTCTCGACTAAGTTACCTGAAGTACTGGAAGAAACGCATGGAAGAAAAGCCAATAACTGAGTTTTGTTCTAAAATTGTCACAAACACTGGAGTGAAAGATGAAGGTAAGGCCTCTAATACTGTGGTATCAGTGTTACAGATGTTATAGTTATCTTAAGTGACATATGTAATACTATGGTGTCAGTGTATCAGATATCTTAGCTTGACCTAGATCTATCAGCCTGTAAGGCAACATATGATTGAACATTTCCAGCTCCTAAAGAAGAGTTCTATCTGTTGTGTGATGCACTGCCAGAAGATAAAGACATCAGGGAACATCTTCAAAGGAAAAAACTGGTCAGAACCCCCTTTTTTTGGCTACTTTAATTTTTTTTAATGTTCCCAGTACTTGTCTGTTAGGCAACACACTTTTTAGTTGTCTCATTATTTGGTTGTGGTACATATTTTTAGATGTTTCTTGATATGTGATATGATTAAATGGATTTCTTTTATGGCTTCCTCTTTATAATGTTTAGCCATAAAATTAGGTGAGGGGTGGAAGCAGGCGCTGTAACTGAAATAGCAATGTAAACAGAAAGTGTTATTTCACCACACTTGGCGTTGAAATAACACTTTCTGTTTACATTGCTAGCCATAAAATTACCTTGCTTAAACTGCAGACGTTTTCTGAAGTTAACTGTTAAACATCAGATTAATCTAGAATGAGGGCCTGTTAAGTTTGTTCCATTTAAATGTGTCATACAACAAGCTATAAGTGTAGACACATCATCTACTGATTCCCATGAGAACCAGCTGTATAAGAATGATGTTGTATTTGACCCTGTGTTGTCTGAAAGAATTGTTGTCTGCCCCCAGGAGTCAGTTTTAGCTCAGCAACAAAGAGAGAGAGAAGAGACAAAGTTTTGTCGTCAATGCTTGTTTTGCAAACAGACGTATTGTGGAAACAGGTTAGTTGACTTCAGCAACATTACAAAGTGCAATAAGCTTTATAATATACCGTTTAATCCCATATTTCAATGACAGAAAGTTCTGATTTTACTGGCAAAATGTTTATATTTGCTATCTTATTTTAAGGTTGTTCTGTTTGTTCATTTGATGTGATCATAATATTTGTTTATTATTACATCAGGGCTGTTCTGTTTGTCCGTTTGTTGTGATCATAATATTTGTTTATTATTACATCAGGGCTGTTCTGTTTGACCACTTGCTGAGAGATCATACATTTCACATGGGCCAGCCTGACAATCTGGGTGAGTACCTCAGTTGTTTCTTGGACATTCCTTGCATCATGTACCCCATGGTCAGACACTAACCTGCATCATTGATCCTCCACATAGGTGCTTGACTTATACAAGATTTAAGATTTGATTATACTTATTATTTATTAACCCTGAAAGCGTGCCAAGCCACGATCGTGGCTTTGCTGTTACATAACTTATAACTCGTAAGGCCACGTGGCGCGCAATTTAAGGGTTAAGGATATGACCTAATTTGTTTGACAATAAACGATTGCATATTTTCTCATCTCCAGTCTTTACAGATGAACTGTTTGATCTGATTCAAGCAAAACTTGACAAGTGAGTCACTGACAGTTTACTCAATCAATGACATTAGCTCACTTGTGTTGTCTTAGTGACTTAATCAATACAAACATTAGCTCACTTGTTTTTATACCCAGACATCATTGTTCAATGTATTGTCTGGTGATTTATAGCTAGAACATGAGACACTAATGTGTATAGACTGGGTTGATAGCTGACTTATGGTGCTTTGTTCTTTCAGTCAGCTGTGTCTCTTCTGTGAGAAATGTGTATAGACCATGTTGATAGCTGACTTATGGTGCTTTGTTCTTTCAGTCAGCTGTCTCTTCTGTGAGAAATGTGTATAGACCATGTTGATAGCTGACTTATGGTGCTTTGTTCTTTCAGTCAGCTGTCTCTTCTGTGAGAAATGTGTATAGACTATGTTGATAGCTGACTTATTGTGCTTTGTTCTTTCAGTCAGCTGTCTCTTCTGTGAGAAATGTGTATAGACCATGTTGATAGCTGACTTATGGTGCTTTGTTCTTTCAGTCAGCTGTCTCTTCTGTGAGAAATGTGTATAGACCATGTTGATAGCTGACTTGTTTGTTCTTTCAGTCAGCTGTGTCTCTTCTGTGAGAAATGTGTATAGACCATGTTGATAGCTGACTTATTGTGCTTTGTTCTTTCAGTCAGCTGTCTCTTCTGTGAGAAATGTGTATAGACCATGTTGATAGCTGACTTATGGTGCTTTGTTCTTTCAGTCAGCTGTCTCTTCTGTGAGAAATGTGTATAGACCATGTTGATAGCTGACTTATGGTGCTTTGTTCTTTCAGTCAGCTGTCTCTTCTGTGAGAAATGTGTATAAACCATGTTGATAGCTGACTTGTTTGTTCTTTCAGTCAGCTGTGTCTCTTCTGTGAGAAATGTGTATAAACCATGTTGATAGCTGACTTATGGTGCTTTGTTCTTTCAGTCAGCTGTCTCTTCTGTGAGAAATGTGTATAGACCATGTTGATAGCTGACTTATGGTGCTTTGTTCTTTCAGTCAGCTGTCTCTTCTGTGAGAAATGTGTATAGACCATGTTGATAGCTGACTTATGGTGCTTTGTTCTTTCAGTCAGCTGTCTCTTCTGTGAGAAATGTGTATAAACCATGTTGATAGCTGACTTATGGTGCTTTGTTCTTTCAGTCAGCTGTGTCTCTTCTGTGAGAAATGTGTATAGACCATGTTGATAGCTGACTTATGGTGCTTTGTTCTTTCAGTCAGCTGTCTCTTCTGTGAGAAATGTGTATAGACCATGTTGATAGCTGACTTATGGTGCTTTGTTCTTTCAGTCAGCTGTCTCTTCTGTGAGAAATGTGTATAGACCATGTTGATAGCTGACTTATGGTGCTTTGTTCTTTCAGTCAGCTGTGTCTCTTCTGTGAGAAATGTGTATAGACCATGTTGATAGCTGACTTATGGTGCTTTGTTCTTTCAGTCAGCTGTGTCTCTTCTGTGAGAAATGTGTATAGACCATGTTGATAGCTGACTTATGGTGCTTTGTTCTTTCAGTCAGCTGTCTCTTCTGTGAGAAATGTGTATAGACCATGTTGATAGCTGACTTATGGTGCTTTGTTCTTTCAGTCAGCTGTCTCTTCTGTGAGAAATGTGTATAGACCATGTTGATAGCTGACTTATGGTGCTTTGTTCTTTCAGTCAGCTGTCTCTTCTGTGAGAAATGTGTATAAACCATGTTGATAGCTGACTTATGGTGCTTTGTTCTTTCAGTCAGCTGTGTCTCTTCTGTGAGAAATGTGTATAGACCATGTTGATAGCTGACTTATGGTGCTTTGTTCTTTCAGTCAGCTGTCTCTTCTGTGAGAAATGTGTATAGACCATGTTGATAGCTGACTTATGGTGCTTTGTTCTTTCAGTCAGCTGTCTCTTCTGTGAGAAATGTGTATAGACCATGTTGATAGCTGACTTATGGTGCTTTGTTCTTTCAGTCAGCTGTGTCTCTTCTGTGAGAAATGTGTATAGACCATGTTGATAGCTGACTTATGGTGCTTTGTTCTTTCAGTCAGCTGTGTCTCTTCTGTGAGAAATGTGTATAGACCATGTTGATAGCTGACTTATGGTGCTTTGTTCTTTCAGTCAGCTGTCTCTTCTGTGAGAAATGTGTATAGACCATGTTGATAGCTGACTTATGGTGCTTTGTTCTTTCAGTCAGCTGTCTCTTCTGTGAGAAATGTGTATAGACCATGTTGATAGCTGACTTATGGTGCTTTGTTCTTTCAGTCAGCTGTGTCTCTTCTGTGAGAAATGTGTATAGACCATGTTGATAGCTGACTTATGGTGCTTTGTTCTTTCAGTCAGCTGTGTCTCTTCTGTGAGAAATGTGTATAGACCATGTTGATAGCTGACTTATGGTGCTTTGTTCTTTCAGTCAGCTGTGTCTCTTCTGTGAGAAATGTGTATAGACCATGTTGATAGCTGACTTATGGTGCTTTGTTCTTTCAGTCAGCTGTGTCTCTTCTGTGAGAAATGTGTATAGACTATGTTGATAGCTGACTTATGGTGCTTTGTTCTTTCAGTCAGCTGTGTCTCTTCTGTGAGAAATCATTCAAAGATAAAGCCAGCCTCAGGGAACATATGAGGAAGAAACAACACCGCAAGATCAATCCCAAAAATAAGGAGTACGATAGGTTTTATATCATCAACTATATGGTGAGTAGTTTAGATAGACTTTTTTATATCATCTATTGTATGGCGGGTACGTTAAGTTTTTTATATGTTTAATATTGTATGTTGAGCAGAGTGTGATAGGTTTCTGTTTTTCCTTAGGAAATGGGTAAAAACTGGGAAAGTTTGCAGTCAGAGGACAATCGTCTTGTGAAAACAAATGACAAAACATCGGATGAAGAAGAGTAAGTTGTTTCTGTGACAAACTTAACTGAAAAAAAAATTAGTTTCTAGTGATAACTTTGTCAGTTTATACTTGAATGTAATGTTTTGTTTGTCCCCCCCCCCCCAGTGAGTGGGCTGGATGGGACGAGGAGTCTCAATACAAGGTGGTCTGTCTGTTCTGTGATACGTCCTGCGCTGTGCAAGCAGACCTACAGAAACATATGAAGGTATGGCAAGCCTACTTTGTTTAATGAGTTTGGGTAACACAAACTGTGGGGTACCAGTAACATTATCAACATTTTTTTTTGACAGGAAAATCATTGTTTTGATTTGCAAGAAGTCAACCACAAACTACAGCTCAATTTCTATCAAAAGGTCAAACTTATCAACTACATTCGTCGTCAGGTCAGTCGTCTTTTTTTTTAAATTTTACTGCAAACTAGTTCAGAGTTGTTTGTAAAATTTTACAAAATTTGTATCTCATTTTACAATACATTTCAAAATCTGGCAACCAAAGACTCACCAGGAAATATGTTTAAGCTATTGTTTTGCTTGTTTACCTTGACACATCATCAATGTTGAAAATGGCAGCATCAGAGACACTTGTATTACAATCAGATGTTTTGGGAGTCTAAGTTCAGTGTATAGCTATTTGCAATAAATGGCAAACACGATAGTAAAAAAAAAAGTTATAAACAAAAGAAACAGTAAACAAAGATATGTATAAAATATATGCAAATAGAAGATGGTACTTTGAAAGGAATGTCATGTTGATCCTCTGGGCAGTTAATTTCTGTTGTAGATCTACCACAAGACATGCTATGGGTGTCAGTTGACATTTGCTGACAAAGTTAATTTCTGTTGTAGATTTACCACAAGACATGCTACGGGTGTCAGGTGACATTTGCTGACAAAGTTAATTTCTATTGTAGATCTACCACAAGACATGTCAGGTGACATTTGCTGACAAAGTTAATTTCTATTGTAGATCTACCACAAGACATGCTACAGGTGTCAGGTGACATTTGCTGACAAAGTTAATTTCTGTTGTAGATTTACCACAAGACATGCTACGGGTGTCAGGTGACATTTGCTGACAAAGTTAATTTCTATTGTAGATCTACCACAAGACATGCTACGGGTGTCAGGTGACATTTGCTGACAAAGTTAATTTCTGTTGTAGATCTACCACAAGACATGTTATGGGTGTCAGGTGACATTTGCTGACAAAGTTAATTTCTGTTGTAGATCTACCACAAGACATGTCAGGTGACATTTGCTGACAAAGTTAATTTCTGTTGTAGATCTACCACAAGACATGTCAGGTGACATTTGCTGACAAAGTTAATTTCTGTTGTAGATCTACCACAAGACATGTCAGGTGACATTTGCTGACAAAGTTAATTTCTATTGTAGATCTACCACAAGACATGTCAGGTGACATTTGCTGACAAAGTTAATTTCTATTGTAGATCTACCACAAGACATGCTACGGGTGTCAGTTGACATTTGCTGACAAAGTTAATTTCTGTTGTAGATCTACCACAAGACATGCTATGGGTGTCAGGTGACATTTGCTGACAAAGTTAATTTCTATTGTAGATCTACCACAAGACATGTCAGGTGACATTTGCTGACAAAGTTAATTTCTATTGTAGATCTACCACAAGACATGCTACGGGTGTCAGGTGACATTTGCTGACAAGGATGAGCTCAACTCCCACCTAGAGACCAACACAGATCACATCAAGAACCTGCCTGATGCCACCATCTGGGACCAGCCACAGTAAGTCTCTACTCTCTGGTGTTATGTGCAGACCAGCCACAGTAAGTCTCTACTCTCTGGTGTTATGGGAAGAGCTGCGCAGTTTATTTATTCTGTCTGGTTTTATAGGCAGGCCTGTTCAGTTGGTTTCTCTGTCTGGTTTTGTGTGAGAACCTGCTCAGTTGGTTTCTTAGCTTGTATTGGTTTGTTTGTGTACAGATTCTTAATTTCTATATTTTCTTGCAAAGGTTGCAGGCGTATATCATTTTGCCTTGTTATAAAAATCTCTAGGTTAAATAAAAATATTTTAATAAGTCCTATTAATTTCAATTTTTCTATTTCTCTGTTTCATAAAAAACTTATCATGCCTAATGTAGCCTATTACCACCATTGCAGCATTAAGTTTGGTGATAATTTACGCTGTTAATTTTAATGCAAAGAAAATAATTTTATTAAAAAACTTAATTCTTTAAAATATTAATAACAAAATGTCACTATTATGGAAAATCATTACTTTTAATACTGAACTTTTTTTTTTTTTGACGTAGTCATCCCAGTGATATATTTGGTTTATGTCATAGGGTTCAGCGATTTAATGTCCCCCCCCCCATCATCTCCAGGTACTTTTTCCCCACGTATGAAGACGACTGCCTGCTGTGTCACCTGGATGATGACGATGACGGTGCTGCCGGCGACGCCCAGGGTGTCACTATCTACGCTGAGGACATTCCTGTCGCTGACACCATCCTAAAAGACCAAAAGCTGTGCCGTGATTTACAGAAGTCTTAAACAGGGCTAGACTCTGATACAAGTCAATGAATTCATCAACTACTTACATGGGAGCATGGATGAAACAAGCTTTAGCTCGAATATATGCGCATGTCTGCAACTTAGACTTTTTTTTTTTAGACTTCCTAGTTTTTTGTAGGTTTTTTTACTGAAGATATTTTATTCCTTCACTTCCCCTGCTCTATTAGGTTATTTTTATAATAAAGCTGGTCTTTAGAGAAGCTATTCTGGAAATATATTCCCCTTAACTCTGTCCATATGTGATATAAATGTGTTCATCCTGGGCTGTTATATTTTATATCTGAGCATTATATCCAATGATTGCTATAAGATGAAGAGCTATGTGCAGATGACATACATTTTATGACTTACATTTCTATGTTGACATATCGTGTTTTCTGTAATGAGAGTGGTGATTTATGAGCTACATTATATATCTGATATGGCACTTCATTTCTATTGTAAACACATTTTTTAAATCCATTTTATAGGGAGAACTGAATTAGTGTACAGGTTTTTGAAGATTGACAGATTATACTAGACTTTGTACACATTTGGGCACCATAGGGCATTCTGGGGCATGGTGATGTCAGTAACTGCCAAAGTTGTTGTGTTGTCCTTGATAAGTGGCCAGGGTACTTTGTTGTGTGAATAGTGTGTTGTGCAGTGTTTGTTGTGTAAATAGTGTGTTGTGCAGTGTGTTAGTGTTGAGTCGTATACAAGAGATTGATGATTAAATGTGTCTCACTTGTGAGGTTTTCAATGGCAAAACAAAACAGCCAAAACATGACGATAACATTTTTTGGAGTTAAATCATTGTTATAAAATGTTTCTATAACAAAAGGCGGAATTATTTTTGAACTAAAACATCTAACGAAACATTTCATTCCCCAAAATTTTGTAATCCAGTTTCTAATTGAGTTGTATCAAGTCAGCCTAATAGGGAAACTGCCTGGTTGTGGTACAACTCTGGTAGTAGTACAACTCTGGTAGTGGTACAACTCTGGTAGTAGTACAACTCTGGTAGTGGTACAACTCTGGTAGTAGTACAACTCTGGTAGTGGTACAACTCTGGTAGTGGTACAACTCTGCTAGCGTTACAACTCTGGTAGCGTTACAACTCTGGTAGTGGTACAACTCTGTAGTGGTACAACTCTGGTAGTGGTACAACTCTGGTAGTGGTACAACTCTGGTAGTGGTACAACTCTGGTAGTAGTACAACTCTGGTAGTGGTACAACTCTGTAGTGGTACAACTCTGGTGGTGGTACAACTCTGGTGGTGGTACAACTCTGGTAGTGGTACAACTCTGTAGTGGTACAACTCTCTGGTAGTGGTACAACTCTGGTAGTGGTACAACTCTGTAGTGGTACAACTCTCTTTATGATCAAGTGAAATAAAATGAAAGTTGAAGATAGTGTTCCTTGTTTATTTCTTGTTTAGCAAATTTTGTTAAACCACGTTGAATTTTTAGTTTTTTTTAATTTGAATCTTAACGGGTAATTTTCTCAATATAGCAGACCTTAACGACTGCCTGAATCTCTATACAAGCTAATTAAACATGCAAGAAATGATATTTTAATGCTAGTCTAGTTTGAGATAAAAACTTCCAGCAGAGTGTTCTTAATGTTTGCTATTTACAATTACTTGTTGCGTTATCATTTTTTACTTGGATGTTGCTTCTATCATCACAACGCAGAGTAGTTCTTGTTGTGAAACAGTTTTCTTGGGTTTTGGTTAAACTAATTGTAGTCGAGTTTTAAGCAATAGCTCAAATAATGCAGTTGCTTGAAAATGTTTCTAAATTATTCACATTTGTTTACTTTTTGTTTTCTAGTACACACACACAAATTTGTTCACAAATTTTGTTTTTTGTTAATCTTATTGATTTAAATAGTGTGCAATAGTTTTGCACTTTTAAAGTCATTTTTTAAAATGTTTTATAACAGAACTTACGTATGTAGGTTTGCATTTTTGTTTTAATAAGCAATTTTTTTTTCTGTATGTTCATATTTTAAGTATGAAAACATGTTACTTTATAACTTTATGTTTATTCTTTGATGATTTTTATGATATACTCAATTGTTTTTTTATTTGTTAAGCTGTTTAATATTTTTTCACAACTTATGCAAATTTCCAAAGTTTGTGCACAGTAACAAATTGTTTTGTGTTAAACTATCTCGTAAGCCCATATATTATTTTAGTTAAGACACATTAAAAAATGCTAACTTTATTTAGAAGTCAAATAGCAGTTTAATATTAAGTTACAATATTCAGTTATATTGAAACACTTAGTTAACAATTCATACAAATTTTAGATAAAATAAATTTAAAATCAATTGCACTCAGTTAATTCGCATTTAGTACTTTTTTATATATTCTTTAAAGCGATTATATAGAATACGTTATGAAATCTAGTTTTAATTGAAGATTTCGTTAATGACATTTTTAAAAATTAATTATTAGTTTGCTTACTGTGTACTGGTACAGGTAGTTTTATTTTACTTTGTCCTGTTTTTTCACCTGTGTGTTTACATTACGTTGCATTGAGCTGATATATCTTTGTATGTGTCTGTGATGATATATCTTTGTGTGCCTGTGGTAATTCATCTGTGAATGTAGTGATACATTTTAGAGATTTACTTTATCACATTCAGGTTAAAAAAATCTAATTACAATACACCGAACAAATTGTTATCACTGATTACTAGCAGCTGCTTATACTTGTTCACTTAATTTTAAATCTTGAGAAGCACTTCAGTATTTGATATCCAATTTACTATTTTGATAATCTTTTTTCCCAAAGTACAATTTTTGTAAAGTTTTTCTACACACACCTACTGGGTAGTCAAATGTTTTATCATTCTTATATCAGCTGGACCTGGACCCTCAGGCTAATCCAATCACAGCATCAGGCATCTGTGGGTTTGAACATTTGAACTATTTATAGCTACTGCAGTGTGCTTTAATCAAAGTTTTATTACGCGTTTAACTTGATAGATTATTAGCACTAGACAGTCACATGTTGAAAGTGGATTACACATTAGTGTGAAAAAATGTAACTTACACATTATCTGAGAAATGTGGATTGTACACATTTGTGTGAGAAATGTGGATTATACATATATGTTAGAAATGTGCATTGTACATATATGAGAAATGTGGATTGGAAACTGGTAACATTTTGATTACTTTTGTTTGAATATTTACTAAACATTTATAATCACAGGTGGTTTTTAAACTGTCAGTTATACTAATAAATTAAGCCATTTTTCAAACTCAGTTATACTGATAAATTAAGCCATTTTTCAAACTGTCAGTTATACTGATAAATTAAGCCATTTTTCAAACTGTCAGTTATACTGATAAATTAAGCCATTTTTCAAACTGTCAGGTATGCTGTTAAATTAAGTCGTGTTTTTTAAGAATTTATTTCTTAAAGTGTTGAGCATTGCTATTTCTTACATTTATCTTTTCACTAAAAATATATTTTTTATAAGTCATATAGATAATTGCTATAGTTCAACTTAGTTTTACTTTGTAATTCAATTCATGAAAGACCATGGTTTGTGTATATTTGTAAGTCATTTCATGGAAGACCATGGTTAGTCAAACATTGTAAGTCAATTCATGTTTAGTTCAGTATGACTGGGGACTGAGCCACTGAATTCTGTGTGAAACTTGTGTTGTACATTTTTTTTTTATTATCTTGGGTTTTTGGTTTCTTTTGTTTTTTTTGTCTTCTAAATTAGTTTACATTTTTTTTTACATTTTTTCTTTAGAAATGTTTAAAATAAATATAAAACAATAGACAGGTGGCTAGTCTTACTAATGAATGATAGCAACTTTTTAGCTAGAAGACTCAAAACTTTTCTTTATAAGAGTATATTAATGATCTTTCTATTAAGACATTACTTTTAGGTTAAAACATTATTTTATACAATTTTGAAACTGGTATTTGTACTTAAATTACGATCATTTTAGAAACACTAAATTAATATTTCATAAGATGAGAACAGATAAATTAAATTAAGAAAAAAGAAAATATATATATATATATATATAAAATATACATACAAATCAAGAGTTATCGACAATTAGTCGCCACTACTCACAGTGCTACAAAGATTCACAATGTATATAGCATAACTGCCTCATTGAAATTTTAGTTTAAAAATCAACATTCAAAATTGTGTTTAACAAGATAGCAGGGTCATGTTTTATGCCAGCTAACATATAAGAAGCAGTGTTGGACACTCACAGGCAATATGTGCTTATGTATGTTGTTTGTTTTTTTGTAAAATAGATTTTTTTGACTTTTTGAAGTGTGTTTTACTGTAAAGCGTGTAAAATTTGTTATAAATAAATGATTGTACATTCACTGAATCTAAAGTCAATCTGACTGAAATTGACTCATCAGCTTCAGTCAATGAAACTATAATTACAGCGTGTCTATGTTAGGACCTGACAAGAAATATGTCTTGTCAGTGCATATACTTGTGCTGTATTATTCCATATCTAGTCTAACTAATTAGAAATTTAATTTAATGTCTTTAATTAAAGGCTAAATATACTGGTATGTATACAGCTTTGTACATTTGATTAACTGCAAGGGTAAGCTAAAAGGTAATTAGTGCACCTCGGTTATTATATAATAGGTGTTTAGCATACTTTTACCTACCATACTGAAAGTGCTTAATATGTTAATAATTATGATAGTTATAAAGGGTATTTAGCATACTTGTGTTTACCATACTGAAAGTGCTTGGTACCATACAAAAGGTGTTGTATACAAGTCATATATGTGATGTACATCAATTGGATTGATCTAGCTGATTGAGAGCAGGGCCAATGGAATTTTTTTTGTCTGCTCGTGTACTGCCATTTGAGTTCCATTCTTGAGATATTCCGTGTGTTGGTTTGATGAGGCATTACGTGTGTTGGTTTGATGAGGCATTACGTGTGTTGGTTTGATGAGGCATTACGTGTTGTTGGTTTGATGAGGCATTACGTGTGTTGGTTTGATGAGGCATTACGTGTTGTTGGTTTGATGAGGCATTACGTGTTGTTGCTTTATGTGGCCATCTCATACATCTTGGTGTGCTGGTATGTTCAATAACAGACTGATTTATTTGCCATCAAACGTGTGTTACTTCTCTCCCAGGCTGGGTGTGGTTGTGCATGAGGTCACGCACAGATTTAAGTCCAGAGACTTATTGACAAAGTAAACTGCTGAATTCAACCCTAGACCTAAAACAAACACAGACCCCTAGTTATAAGTGTAGGGAAAATCTTGTAGTGAAAAAAAAAACTAAACAGATAAAGCTCGTATTTTAAAAAAAAATGAGATTTTTATTTTTTTCCTTGGGTTTATTCCTGGTGAAGTAAAAATGAGTTCAGCCAGTTTTTCATCATTCACATTTGAAGGTAAGAAAATTACCTCCCCTGGTTCACATCTGTAGTGGTGTCGGGTACTTGAATCAATGGTTAACTCCCATATTGTCATTGCTTAGGGTTTATTGAACGTATTTTCTCCCCTTGTGATTCAAACAATTACAGTATGTATTTTAAGCTTAACACCTGATCCCCCCACCTAAGTTTAAACCAAACTCCTATTTTATATTTAACCCCCACCCCCCATGTAATTTCTCAATTTTCCTGTCACTCTGATGGCTTATGTTACACCACAGGCCCTGCGTGAGGTCTCGAGTTTGTCAAGGCTAGAATATCATAAGATTCACACTGTCTGCTGATTGTTTACTTTAGGTTAGAATATCATCAGATTCACACTGTCTGCTGATTGTTTACTTTACCCCGCTCCTAAGAGTATTGGGTCTCGATATAAAAAAAAAACAAAAAAAAAAACGTTAGTCTAAAAAAATTGGGGCTGGTCTAGACAAAATTGTGTACAAAAATAATGTTAGAGTGGTTCTGCCTTGGGATTAGTTTTATTCCTGATCACCTCTTGTATGGAGGTTGTTTTATAAATACATGTTCCAAATGTACAAAAGTAGTCACTAATGTAAACAGATTTGGTGTGTTTAAGGACAGTAAGAAAGTAAACATTGCCTATATAGGACTACTGACTGCTGAAATCTTGAAGGACATTTTTTTAGGACTGAACACGAAATGTTATTGTGTGCCGGTTCAAATATGCAGTGTTTTACCACCTTAAGTTAGGTGTTACAAGTTGTTCCACCACCTGCAGTGAATCAGGTGTTACATGATTCAGCTGCAGTAAATCAGGTGTTACAGATTGTTTTACCACCTGCAGTAATCAGGTGTTACAGATTGTTTTACCACCTGCAGTAAATCAGGTGTTACAGATTGTTTTACCACCTGCAGTAATCAGGTGTTACAAATTGTTTTACCTGCACTAAATCAGGTGTTACAAATTGTTTTACCTGCAGTAAATCAGGTGATACATATTGTTTCACCACCTGCAGTGAATCAGGTGTTACCACCTACATAAGATGATGTAGGTCGAACAATACACTTTTAGCATGATACAAACGATCCAATCCATGATATCCACACGCACGTAACAAGAAATCCATACACAGTTTAAATGTAATATAAATATTTTAATCAATCAATTTGAGCAAATATATTTGTATTAGAATAATATTTCTTGAACAGCATACACTCACATAAACTACATAATTTGCAGTAATTTTGAACATGTAATGAAAAAAATGGCGGGCAATTAAAATTAATAATTTATTAATTGACCCTGTTTAAAACTTCTCAAAAGATTTTTATTTTACATTCCTGAGTTGGTCTTTTGTTGAAGTTTTAACTCTCTTTACAGTCCAATTCACACGGTATCGCAATATCAATAATCATAATTGGGGAAGGGGGGATCGATTCTTTAGAGGCCCACCTGTTACATATAGTATAGGAAATATAAATTTAAATCTACAGTGTAAGCCGTAAGCTAATACACCACAAGTTACAACCTTTTTATATGCAAAAAAAAAATAATGATGAAGAAAATAAGCAGTTTTCAATAATTAAAATAAATAATGCCAAAAAATTCAAACGCAGAAATTATACACATACATAAAAACAAATGATAAAATAACACACAAAGTATAAACAGACACAAATGATACAATAACACACAAAGTATAAACAGACACAAATGATAAAATAACACACAAAGTATAAACAGACACAAATAATAAAACTCCACACATGCAGTTGTGATTACAGTGCATAACATCCCTATACATTTCTATTTCCCTCACTATTTAATATTTTTGCATACTTTACTATTTCAACATTTTTGCATACTTCATTCTTTCAACATTTTTGCATACCTCACTATTTCAACATTTTTGCATACTTCATTCTTTCAACATTTTTGCATACCTCACTATTTCAACATTTTTGCATACTTCATTCTTTCAACATTTTTGCATACTTTACTATTTTAACATTTTTGCATACCTCACTATTTCAACATTTTTGCATACCTCACTATTTCAACATTTTTGCATACTTCATTCTTTCAACATTTTTGCATACCTCACTATTTCAACATTTTTGCATACTTCATTCTTTCAACATTTTTGCATACTTTACTATTTTAACATTTTTGCATACCTCACTATTTCAACATTTTTGCATACCTCACTATTTCAACATTTTTGCATACCTCACTATTTCAACATACCTCACCATTACAACATGTCCAAATCTCACCATTCAGCCTACATCTGCCACTTAGCTGTAAAAAACACGACGGTCACTGAAGCGTGACAGCCTGAGGCCATGTGTTGACTGGGTGTAAGCTTGCGTGACAACAGTTCACTACAGTTGAACAGACGAAATTTTAGGCGAAAATAGATTGTCTACACAGGCAGTGAGAGGCAGATTTTTGTGGCCTTTTAGAAGTGGAAGTTTGTGGGATCTAGATAATTGTTTGGTTGTTTAAGTTTGTGGGATCTAGATAATTGTTGGGTTGTTAGATAAAGTTTGTGTGATCTAGATAATTGTTGGGTTGTTAAATCTAGATAATTGTTTGGTTTGTTAGATTAAGTTTGTGAGATCTAGATAATTGTTGGGTTGTTAGATAAAGTTTTTGGGATCTAAATAATTGTTGGGTTGTTTAAGTTTGTGAGATCTAGATAATTGTTGGGTTGTTAGATTCACGTCGGGTAGTCAAATTAATGCCGGACTGTTGAATAACCGACGATGTTCATCAATTATGGTAAGGGCTAAGAATGAAATTAATTGAAGAAAGTTGAACAGTGTTTAATCCAACGCTACCAAAGAATACGCGAGTGTGTGAATGAGTTGATAGATTGCCGAGGCTATGAGACACATGAGCAATGTTTGACAGAATAGCTCGGGGAAACGTGTTGACCATCTGTGTTCAGTAATGCAAGGAACCCAATAAAGCTGAGTTAGCTCGGAACACTCAGCAAACTCCTAACAAAAGTGGGTAAAATCATGTTTCGGAGAGAGAGAAGGAGAGAGAACATGAAAACATTTTATTTGGAGGCCAAAACTTAGAGATGGTATTGGAGGGGGGGGGGGGGGTTAAAACTTAGCCAAACTATTCAGTTACGGGCGACCCATCAAAGAACTCAGTACACGGAACTAATTAATACAAATTAGTTTGCCACAAATTAAGCATGCCAGTTTTAAAAGCATTTTTTTAGGTCGTATCTAAACATACATAGATATCTAACAGGCAACGTTTTCTTTAAATTTGCTGTGGCCTGTAAACCAAGAAACTTATTCCTTGCTTATCGCGTTCGGATTCTTATTTTAA
This sequence comes from Physella acuta, assembly GCF_028476545.2. Classification (NCBI taxonomy): domain Eukaryota; kingdom Metazoa; phylum Mollusca; class Gastropoda; family Physidae; genus Physella; species Physella acuta. The sequence goes on from NW_026733241.1 coordinate 207,105, forward strand.
AACCAACAACCCGATAATTGCCGTCATATTCACGATAGGTCCGTGATGTTGGTGTAGGCAGACAAAGACAGACGGGGAATCCCATAACACGACCCACTTAGGTGCACAATTATGTAAAAATAGCAGGGAGACAAAGAAACACGTACACCGGGCACTGCCAGCAGAAATGTTTTTTTTTACTGCTAACCATTTGCATTATGTCGGGTAAGGAGATGGGAAAGGGTGAGAGCTGTAATGTGTAAGCTGACAGGAGGTGTAATTAATCCGTGACACAGAATCCAATCTTAACAAATGATTGTAGGTCAACGGGTTATTTAGGAATTTTAAGATATCAAGTTGCCTGCATTTTGAATACGAATTCTATACATTCAGACGTTTAAATTTGGGAGAGAATTTTTGAAATATTTTACGTTTTCTATTTTTACATGAGGTGAACTAATTTTTATTTTCACCCTGCTTTATAGATTGTCTAGTAAAAGTTGAAATAATGAAATAACACTACAATTTATTCGGGTTTCGATGCAAAATATTAACTTTAACCTGCCATATAGATCTAGAGACGGTTAGATCTAGGTCATTAGATGAAAGCTGTTTTTTGTTTTTATCCTTTTGTTTTGTTTTGTATAAAAGAGGGGGGGGGGGAGCAAGTAAAATAAGCAACGTACACACAAATTAATATACACATACTAAGCGCCTTTGTTAGATAATAGTTTGTAGAAGATCTGGTTTAATATTTAAGAGTAAACACACTCAGCTGAAGTGAGGTACGCATGTATCGCTCATAACATACAAAACACTCCTAATTAGTTATCCATTAAGCTATCACGTATTGCGACCAATAGCACAATCATTTCGACACACACACACAATCATAGTGAACCAGAGGCTCAACCACAGTGCACAAAACAGTTGTGACTGTGGTACTAAATGTATTGAATATGTTGACTCACGCTTACCATGCACGTGCACAGTCTTCACGCCACAATCACGACACAACACAATCACGACACAACACAATCACGACACAACACAATCACGACACACACAACCACGACACAACACAATCACGACACAACACAATCAAGACATTCACACAATCAAGACATGCACACAATCACGACACACACAATCACGACACACACAACCACGACACACACAATCACGACACACACAACCACGACACAACACAATCACGACACACACAATCACGACACACACAATCAAGACATGCACACAATCACGACACAAATACAATATACGACACAAGCACAATCAGATGTAACATATCGTGATACATACACAATCATGACAAAATACATAATTATGATTACACAATCATTATTATACACTTTACGCTAATCATTACGATCCGCATAATTATCCACAAAGAACCAATTATCACAACAAACCAATCATGATAAATTACCCAATCATCACAACAAAACAATCATAAATTACCCAATCATCACAACAAAACAATCATGATATTTTACCCAATCACAACAAAACAATCATAAATTGCCCAATCATCACAACAAAACAATCATAAATTACCCAATCATCACAACAAAACAATCATGATATTTTACCCAATCACAACAAAACAATCATAAATTGCCCAATCATCACAACAAAACAATCATGATAAATTACCCAATCAAGCTCATACCTGAATCCAACAACACGTCACACGTACGTCGACGTCACAGGTGCAGTGGCACCTTTCCTCCTGACCACAGGTCTCCGGACATTGTCCTTGAAGGCGGGCTGGGATCCAGACACGCAGTCCCCCACACTGGCACACGAGCTGGACAGAAGACCCCTGCTCAGCAGACGAGACTCGATCTCCAGCGACTCGGAGAATTTGGCGCGTGTTTTCTTGTTGCTGAGCAGGATGTAGATGTTCTCGCGTCGTTTGGGCGACATGGAGTCGTGGAGGCCGTCGATGTAGTCTAGCACGTCACCCGTCTCCCATGACGTCACATTGTCCGATGACGTCACGGGAGCCAGGTGCCAGTAGTTCTCTGAGTGGATGGCAGCCATGTTGGGGTGGTGGAGGGGAGGGGGAGGGGTGTCGGTGCGGATCATGAGGTTGGAGAACTTGTAGCCTTTGAGTTTGTTGACCTCGGCGTAGTTCTGTGAGCTGCTGAATCTCTGGGGGCGGTGGGCGGGAGACACCAAGGATTCTGGGGGCACGTGATCCACAGGGGGTGGGGGCGGGGGTGTGGTCGGGGCTGTCGACTGTGACCTTTGGGACCTGTGCTTGCCGTGGCTGTGATGGTGGTGGTGATGATGGTGATGGTGGTGGTGATGGTTGTGCTTCTTGTTGCAGTTGCTGTGGTGGAGACAGGTCTGCCCGGGGTGGGAGCTCGGCGACAGGGTGGGGTTGGTCACGTGACTGTTGGCGGTTCTGTTCTTCAAGCGGTGGATGTACGTTCTCTCCGGCAGGGCCGGTGGAGTGTCAGGGAGACCGGCAGAATGTACCGGTTCGCTGGCCACCGCCGCGACTTTTCCGGCGTGAATCCGCGGATGGTTCTGGTCGTCCCCGATGACGTCGTATACATGCTCGTCGTTGGTGACGGCACTGCTGGACGGAGCGGCCGCACGGCCCCAGGGAGCGGCCGTGCTCCAGATAGTGTCCCACTCGACGTACCCCTGGGAGTTCCTGAGGTCAGGGGCTCTCATGTCTGTTTTCCCCACCCACCCCGAGCACGTTTTCCACTCGACGTAGCCCCTCCCGTCCTCCTGGATCTCGCCTCTCCTGCCGGTGGGGTCCGCGGATGCTGGAATGTCCTCTGTGGAAGCGTTGTGTCCTTTCCCAAACAGGACCTCCACCGACATGGCACGGTCGCTGCTAGAAAGTCTGCCACGACACGGTGGCGTCATCTTTAAACTGTCCGTTAACATCCCGTTACACGATGACGTCATGGTTAGATAATCATCATGCTGGGTACTGTTTTTCTCCAGAACGTCCTCCCCCGCCCCGCTGTCGCTGACACTGCGCTGTAGGTCGAGGGTTTTGGCGTGGGCGGGGCAGCCGGCGGTCACCTGGGACTCGACCACTGTGGGGACTATCAGGTACGTGGTGCCCTCCCAGATGAACTGTGGCGCCGACGCTGACTTCTGCAGCGGAGACTTGACCGGGCTGACCATCGTCATGTAGTCGTCGCCGCTGTCGTAGATCCGGATTCCTTTTCCGGCCAACATTTCCGGTTCTACAAACGCTGGCAGATTACCTGGAAATGGGGAGGGATGCTGCCCTCTCCCGTGAACGAGGTTAATGTTCCCCACAAGCTGGATGTCACAGAAAGGAAGACATTTCCCAGTTTTACACTCCAGTGAACACGGACAATACGGTTGGCATTTCGATGGCGGATTCTTCAAACATGTCTGAGAACAGACTCCAGTGTGCTGTCTGCTACACGGTGCTTCAAGTCTGGAACTAGTCTGGGATTTTATCCCCTCCACACAAAGTCCACAGCACCCTGAATTATTTCCATTTGTTAACGATTCACATAAACGTCCACAACTGTTATCTGAATTATAACTTGTTAAATCTTTGTTTATACTTCCGTTTGGGAAATTCCCGTTTAAAATGTATTGTTGTGCTGAGCTACTTTCGTTACAAGAATCAACAGGTGTCCTGTCTGCAAGATTGTGCAATAGCTTTTCGTTGAAAGATGGCGATTCACAGAAGCGTAGCGATACGGGGGAACTACTTTTGCTGTCGTCGGAGGGGCCGAGCAACCGCTGCAGCTGGTGGTAGGAGGTGTGGTTGAGGACCTGGCGGATGTAGTTGTTGTTGCTGACGATGTCGCCACAGATCAGTTGATGGATGACCGCGGAGTCCAGATGGTGGATGGGTGGATGGTTGCCCAATGAGGCCAGATGGTGGATGGGTGGATGGTTGCCCAATGAGTCCAGATGGTGGATGGGTGGATGGTTGCCTAGCGAGTGTAGACTGCGGATGGGATCATCTGAGCTCGAAAACGTTTGTTTACCTCGAAGGTCGTGACCTTGACGGGGGTCAGTTAGAGCTGACTGGGAAACGCCCCCTTTAAGCGTGTCCCCACGTGAGATCGACGTCTGCTGACCGTCACCTTGTGGCGAGCTCAACGCGGGATTCGAACCCCGACTGTCAGAGAATTCTGGAGAGCTAGGATTGCTCGCCTGATTAAAAGAGTTGAAAATATTTTGTTGATTTACCTGGCTAGGATCCGTAGAGCCAAACACAGGGCCATCTGGGGCCAAAGTCTTATCAGTCTCAACCACCTTGTTTCCTAACGGCTGCCGAGGTGGGAGCTTAGGTGGTCTGTCTGGTAGTTGACTCGAATCAACTCCGATAGCTGGAGTGTCTAATCCTAAGTCAGCGCTAGCAGACTTGAAGCGCGGCGTATCACTGAAGGACTCGAGCAAGTGTTTGTGTTTATCACGAGTTTCTCCCCTTGCCGGGTTTGTTATGGCTGCCTGTAGGCCAACTCTCGCTGCTCTGTCTCGTTCAAATCTCGCTCGGGGCGAGTCTTTAAGTGGGCCGGCCTGCGAGACAGATTGAATCGGCGGTTTTATTGCCTCAGGTACGACGTCGTCGCAGCGCGTCTTTGTCTCGTTCAGGGCTCCTGTTACCGTCGTAATAGGCTGGAGTTTTGTTCTGACTTTTTCTGCGACTCGGCTGTGGCGGATCTCAAATTTCTGTCGAGGTGTGATCTTCTGGGGTGTGCTAGCCTGGTGTGCAGTTAGCCGCGCGCTCGGGGTCAGTGGACCGAGACCCTGGGTACCCGGGCGGGACGGGGCGAGTTCATGCGCATCGTGTATCAAAAAGTGGTTTAATCCGCCGCACCCCTGTGGTGTCGGGGGGTGGGGGTGCCCAACGGTGTGAGGTGAGGCAGGATGGAGGCTGGTGTTATTGACAACTGTGGCGCCCTGCTGGGCTGGTACAGGTAACACAGGAACACACCTGGGATGGACTGTCTGACCTGCGGCTCTGGAACCCACACACGTGTCGTGTCCCTCAGGTGCTAAAGTTCGCGGGTAACCCAATTCATGCTGGGTACGCGCCGACTCAGCAAACACGTCGTCACTTAACCCAGAAGTCGAACTGGTGTCAATCACCCTGCCAGGCGATCTGTCAATTTCGTTGATCTGTGACACAACTGACTTGACAGTGTCAGATGCGATTGATTGAGTATCGATACCGCCCGGGGTGTAGAGAGTGTGACAGGTAAAGTTCTCCTCCCCCGTCAAGACGGGAGGGTTGAGATCTTGACGAGAGTGACCCTCCACTGGCCGGACCTCCCTCGGTTTGATGATGTACTTGTTTCTATCAATCACGCCAATAATCTCGTGTTTTCTCGACCCGGCCGATACTAACGTGGACACAACCTCGTTAAATTCCGTTACCCCGACAGAAAAATTAACAGAATTCACAAAATTGGCGTTGTTCAGTTCATCCCCAATTGCTTTATGAAGTGAAATTCCCGCCGTGGATGGCTTTAAGGAGCTCGCTGGCTCGCATTTTACCGTTTGTTTATGGCCCTCTTGTAAGTCCGCACGACGGGGCGGGGTGTGGTGTCTTTCTGTCGCCCGTGGTGCGACTTGGGTGGCGGCGGGGTCTGACCGGGCATTCAATTCGTTTTTTGTTCCGCTGATAGCTTGATCCGTGCCGGCATTGAAATGTAAATTGCCTACCCGAATGTTCTCCCACCGGTTGACATAACTTTTGCCGGCACTGTTCCGGTTAGGTGTGGACGAGCATTTGACGAATGTCTGGTCTTTACCGGACTTCTTAGAAGAATGTCCGGAATTTTTGCCGGTTTTTGATTTCTTCCGGTACCGTGATGTGAAAGACTCCCGGAGAAAAGCCGGCAGGGACAGGATGCTGGAGCTGCTGAGTTTTCGACTTCCGGTCTCCGCGCTGATTGGCTGGGCGGTCTGAATTTTCAAGCACGTGACGTCCTTGACCGGAGGAGAGTTGTCCGCGTCGGACACCACCCCCGAGTCGTCGTTGATGTTGTTGTTGACGTCGTTGACGAGTTCCAGCCGCACGGCGTCTCCCTCCCGCTTGAACACCGCTCGCTTCAGGGCCGAGCACTCTGAATTATTATCACCAACTCTACAATTGTCCTGAGAGTTACTGCTCTTATCGCGCTCTGTACCGTTACTCCGATTGTGATTATTCCAGAAAGAAATGGCGTCCTTCACAGAAACTCCACACAAGTCCGAGATCGAAGACGAACCGCTTCTGTCTAAGTCATTGCTGGTGAAATCCGATGTGGAATTACCGTGACCGGCTCGCCTACGGTCGCAAACAGATTCAGCCGGCCGTTGTGTAAAGTGTGATCTCGTACCGGCGTTTTCCTGGCAACTTGTCAAGCCGGCAGTTCCTGGCCCACTATTGCGCTGTGAGGGAAGTGGGCCGGAAATGCCTTGGGCTGATTCAGGGCTTTTGTCCGAGTTTATGCGAAGATCGATGACGCCATTTGAGTCGAGACTAGAAGTCCAGACAACCTCTCGACTCCTTGAATGTAACAGACCATTAAACTGGGCGTCGCACGCGTCACTGACTCTCTTGTTAAACCCGCTGTCCGTGTTTTTACTTTCTTTATTAAACTCGAGTTTCCCCTCGTCCAATGGTTGGCCAATGCGGCCTTCGTTGGGTGATAAATTGGTGTCAGATTGGCGCACTCGTGACGGGTCCCTGTGACTGGCCCGGGGGGTGGGGGGCCCGTGGATCTCTGCGTGACCTACCTGCGCTTTGTTCAGGTGACCCCCCGGCGGTGTGTCGGCCGCCTGATCTACCTGTGGCCCCGACCTATCCCTGTGCTGTTTATTGCTTACACTGCGGGCCCCCCGCCCGGCATCTGGGGGGCGGGAGGCTGTGTGGGGAGGGATTGGTGGGGGCGAGTTGCATTCATTAGTGTCAAGGGAAGGGGGTGAGTTAAAGGGGGTTGAGTTGAGAGGGGTGGGGAGGGTGAGGTCGTACAAGAGATGGTAAGTTGGACTTTGTGTTTGAGGGTTGGTCGTCTTGTACTTTCTTACAGGGGGAGGAATCAGCAGCTCCCGGTGGAAGCTGTTCTCGTGGGGGTGGGGGGACGAGCACGTCTCCCCACACCCCCCACCCTCGGCTGGATTTGTTGACTGTTTGTTGCCCGTCTGCCAGTGGTAAACGTGCGATGTTTCCCGACGCGAACAGTTGACGTAGCGCAGGGGAGAGAAATCTGAGCTGCCCAGCGAGTTATCGCTCCTGTCTGCTGCGTGTGAGTGACACTCCAGCATGGTGCTGATCCTCCACAGAAACTTCTGGAACCTCAGATTCTAACGGCTTTTAAAAAAATTTCTTGATGATGGAATAGAAAAACAAAGATCGAGTGATAAGATCACAAGTATTTTTTTCAGGTGCAAATCTTTTTTTAAAGCGTAGTTTGGGTTTCCCCATACTGTCAGTGTTACCAAAAACACAGGTGTTGCTGGGTACAAGATTCAGCTGAGTTGTGACGCGTTTGTTGTGCAGGTGTACTGTGACATTTTGTCACTCTCTGACAAAAGATGTCACATCCGGGTAGTGTGTCCTCTACAAACACATCGCACAGCATGAGGTCCATCAGTTCACTAATTAGCCTGTCTGATAATGAGGGGATCCATCTTATGGCTGATTATGCTTTGGTCATTAGGGTCATTAAGTCTTCACATGGTTTATGATGATATCATATCAACACGATTTAAACAATCTGAAAAGTAAAAAAAAAATTCATTTTTTGTAAAATTTGATGTGTGTTTAAATTATTTTACGTTATTTCAACAAAACCAAAAAGTATAAAACAGTACTCCAAGGACCCAATAATTAACGATTTAATCAACGGTGCCAATGGCCCAATAATTAATGATTGAATCAAGTGTACCAAGTGCCCCCACAATCAAGTGCCACCCCACAAGTTTACCAGTCCTGTCATTATGACGCAGTCTACATGCCACATTTTGTGTGGGACGTGTCAGTACAGCCGGTAAGTTAAACGTATTCATATGCAAATAAGGTAAACAAATGGTACAGGTAGACCAAGTTTTATTGCTATTCTAATTAAGTAGAAACCCGACCTTAGCTGGGGACGTGACGACGAACAGTCGCATAGATCCGCTCCTTCTCAAAGGGAGATAATTTGTTGGTTAAACACCGGGGGAATTGGGATCGTTTCTTTCTACGCGAGTTGCTTCCCATGAAGTAAAGCAAACAACAAACATGACTCACTTCCGTTTTGTGAAACAAAGTTTTAACGTCCATTTCACTGAATAGGTCATGGGTTCTATCAGCACGCGCTAGTCAATAATAATTAACATGCGCTAATTAACTCTTTAATAAAATAAACTCCAGAGGAACATAAAATAAAATACTTGGCCTACTTTTGATACCAATCGTCAGGATGTTTCAATATAGTTTCATAGGTTGTTTCTTGGGTCATTTTTGTCAAGTACGAAGTACGATAAAGAATTCGTAACATTTAGACATGTTTCTTATAACATTAACAGGTGCCCAGTGTAACATTTACATGTGCCCAGTGAAACATTTACAGGTGCCCATTGTAACATTTACAGGTGCCCATTGTAACATTTACAGGTGCCCACAAATGCCCATTGTAACATTTACAGGTGCCCACAATTGCCCATTGTAACATTTACAGGTGCCCACAAATGCCCATTGTAACATTTACAGGTGCCCATTGTAACATTAACAGGTGCCCATTGTAACATTTACAGGTGCCCACAATTGCCCATTGTAACATTTACAGGCGCCCACAAATGCCCATTGTAACATTTACAGGTGCCCACAAATGCCCATTGTAACATTTACAGGTGCCCATTGTAACATTTACAGGTGCCCACAAATGCCCATTGTAACATTTAAAGGTGCCCATTGTAACATTTACAGGTGCCCATTGTAACATTTACAGGTGCCCACAAATGCCCATTGTAACATTTACAGGTGCCCACAAATGCCCATTGTAACATTTACAGGTGCCCACAAATGCCCATTGTAACATTTACAGGTGCCCACAAATGCCCATTGTAACATTTACAGGTGCCCACAATTGCCCATTGTAACATTTACAGGTGCCCACAAATGCCCATTGTAACATTTACAGGTGCCCATTGTAACATTAACAGGTGCCCATTGTAACATTTACAGGTGCCCACAATTGCCCATTGTAACATTTACAGGCGCCCACAAATGCCCATTGTAACATTTACAGGTGCCCACAAATGCCCATTGTAACATTTACAGGTGCCCATTGTAACATTTACAGGTGCCCACAAATGCCCATTGTAACATTTAAAGGTGCCCATTGTAACATTTACAGGTGCCCATTGTAACATTTACAGGTGCCCACAAATGCCCATTGTAACATTTACAGGTGCCCACAAATGCCCATTGTAACATTTACAGGTGCCCACAAATGCCCATTGTAACATTTACAGGTGCCCATTGTTACATTTACAGGTGCCCACAAATGCCCATTGTAACATTTACAGGTGCCCACAAATGCCCATTGTAACATTTACAGGTGCCCACAAATGCCCATTGTAACATTTACAGGTGCCCACAAATGCCCATTGTAACATTTACAGGTGCCCACAAATGCCCATTGTAACATTTACAGGTGCCCACAAATGCCCATTGTAACATTTACAGGTGCCCACAAATGCCCATTGTAACATTTACAGGTGCCCACAAATGCCCATTGTAACATTTACAGGTGCCCATTGTACAGTAAGATAACAAATCTAAACTTGGAATGAGCAAAAACTCTGCGCAATTGAACGGCGCAAGGAAACATTACGCTAAAAGATAGAATACACACTTCTGGTTTAATATTTTTATCAATTCTAGAAGAAAAAAAAAACGTGTATAAAAACATAAATGGATAATGTAAATATGATGAGGGAAATGAACGAGATAATATATGCATAAGGCTAGCGGAACATGAAAGATATGCTAATGACCTGCTGTTTGTTTAATCCTCGTCTGCCAACGGTAACTTACCTGGTCTATGTTTACATGTGGGGGGGGGGGGGTGGCGGGGGTACGGGCTCTAACTTCAAAGGACATCAAAAGTAAAGCGATATTAAAAAATGGGACCGGGACGCTAAGCTGACGAGGCGAAACAAAACATCTGCGAACCTGAGACCTGTGGGGGTTAGGGTTAGGGTTACATGGCTGTTTGTGTTGTGTTTGGGTTAGGGTTACATGGCTGTTTATGTTGTCGGTGTTTAGAGATATTAATCCTCAAACATGTTGTATGCAATAAATTGTAGATTATAAAACTCTACCCCAAGTTGTTTAACGGTTAACTAGGTCTTGTTAAATAGCCATAAGTAGTGCTGGCTTACCTCCATAGCCTACCTTTGATGATAGTGTCTACCTTAAGTGGTAACGTCTACCTTTATAGCCTAACTTTAATGGTATATTGTAGATATAATTGTATATACAGATGTATGGTATGTTATCACCATGCGTGTTTGGAAGGAAGGCAATAAAGAAGTGACAAAGTTGACATCAGAATTTTGTGTTGACACCACCAACCCGAGATAATGAGACGTTATGCAACCATGGTTGGCTACAGCAGCGGGTTGTCTGACTTGATGGTGTCACAGGAAGCAGGTTGGAGCGAGTTGGACAGACCTGATATAAGACTTTAATGACGCTAGATTATATTGTTTAGCTGGCGAAGAAGTCTGGTAGAATGGTGTTTGTGTGTGGTTGATAGCAAGCCACTAATCACCATGCCATCCATGTCACCCAATTCCCAGTTGCTATATGAGTAGAAATGACTTCAGAAAATAATTTTATATTTCAACAAGCTAGATTAACTTCACATCTCCACGCCACATCTAAAACCTCACTCTTATCTCCATACCCCCCCCCCCAAACACACATACACTACAAACACCATCCTATTTCAGGCTCTACAATCCTACCCTAAACCTAACCGCACGGCAGTACAATCCTACCCTAAACCTAACCGCACGACTGTACAATCCTACCCTAAACCTAACCGTACGGCTGTACAATCCTACCCTAAACCTAACCGCACGATTGTACAATCCTACCCTAAACCAAACCGTACGGCTGTACACTCATACCCTAAACCTAACCGCACGACTGTACAATCCTACCCTAAACCTAACCGTACGGCTGTACAATCCTACCCTAAACCTAACCGCACGATTGTACAATCCTACCCTAAACCAAACCGTACGGCTGTACAATCCTACCCTAAACCTAACCGTACAATCCTACCCTAAACCTAACCGCACGAATGTACAATCCTACCCTAAACCTAACCTACGACTGTACAATCCTACCCTAAACCTAACCGCACGAATGTACAATCCTACCCTAAACCAAACCGTACGGCTGTACAATCCTACCCTAAACCTAACCGTACAATCCTACCCTAAACCTAACCGCACGAATGTACAATCCTACCCTAAACCTAACCTACGACTGTACAATCCTACCCTAAACCTAACCGCACGAATGTACAATCCTACCCTAAACCTAACCTACGACTGTACAATCCTACCCTAAACCTAACCGCACGATTGTACAATCCTACCCTAAACCAAACCGTACAACTCCCTTAATGTTAATGTCTACACACAAGCCTAACTATGTACACACTAATCTTTATTTGAAGCTTGCTTTTAGAAGTTGGTTAAAAATGAGTCACATGTTATGTTAATGAGTTAAATTTAAAAGTTAATGACATTTAGTTGGGGGGGGGGGGGGGGGCGAAATGCCTAGATGATATTTACATCAAAGCAAGTGTTCATTTCTTTGACAAAATATAAAACGACATCCACCGAAATTAACAGGTCTCGTTCACCGTTAGAGTTACGTCATTAATCTCCTGACCGACTGGACAAATTTCACCGGGACAAACAGCGAGCCATTGTGACGTCCAGACGGTGTGGTCACCCCTGGGGGTTGGCTGACCAGCGACACAGGGAGCGGCCACTGGTCAGCTGATGACCTAATACATCTGCTGATGTCATCCGGGATTTACATAGGAGCGCCCCTGGGGCGGGCCGCTGGACAATGGTCAGTTGATGGCCTTCCACCTCTCCAGGGCGTGCTGATGTCATCACAGGAGAACCGCTAGGGTTGCTGGACAATGGTCAGTTGATGGCCTTCCACCTCTCCAGGGCGTGCTGATGTCATCACAGGAGAACCGCTAGGGTTGCTGGACACTGGTCAGTTGGGCACGGACATGCGTGACTCGTCAGTGGTGAACAAAGAAAAAGTTGACCAAAGACGTGAAATTAAACTATGCTTAAGGGTTTACGCTAGGGAGGTCTGGGTGAGTCAGTCTTTTAAAGTCACGTGACGTCATCGGTTTGATTGTTCTGTTCGCCATTTTATCTTCCGACTTTTTAATTTTGACATACTTTTATTTTTCCTCCGCTAAACTATCGGTATCTAAGTCTCGTTAAAGTCTCGTTTAGTCATGGTGACTGCGTGTGACTAATCACGTGGTTAGGGCACAGTGGTAGACATTTGACTGGGTTTGAAACGTTTTCAAACGAAAACAATCTAGACAAAAAAAGAAGCAACCGTCTCTCCAGTCACCCCCCCCCCCCCCCCCGCTCCCACTTAAGTTCTTGCTTACATTTACTTGGCTTATGTTCATGTTCATCTGTAATCAAACCTTCACGTTTTTTATCTGTAATTAAACGTTCAAGGTTTGAACATGTGCAATATATTATCCTGTATTGTGTTTCGGTTTGGGAGGATATATAGCATTGTTTATAGACCTTAGGGTTAAAGGTGACTGTCTTAACACCTGAGTGTCGTAAATCTTTCGTTACAGTGAGACAACATGGGACAGGATCAAATGGAAGGACATATTTAACTTGTTTATCATTTGGAAGGATTACCTCCCCCCCACACACACAGTGTATTTATTTTTGTATGAACGCGTAGTCTGATAAACATTCACATAATCTGCAAGTGGTCTATACGATGAGACATAAAGTTAATTAATTCATTATACGTCACATTCATTATAAAGTGACTTTAGGTAGGATGTTTATGACGTCAAGATGTACATCAAGTCACCAATGACGCTGGGATGACGTACGGCAGTTTGACAGATGACAGCCTGTTACATTGACTGACAAGGTGTGTGGGATGTGGGCAGAAGCACCTGTTGTTACTGGGTGCTGATGACACGTCACAACATCTGTGGTGGTGACACGTCACAATAACTGTGGTGGTGACACGTCACGACAATTGTGGTGGTGACACGTCACAACATCTGTGGTGGTGACACGTCACAACAACTGTGGTGGTGACACGTCACAACATCTGTGGTGGTGACACGTCACAACAACTGTGGTGGTGACACGTCACAACAACTGTGGTGGTGACACGTCACAACAACTGTGGTGGTGACACGTCACAACAACTGTGGTGTGGTGGTGACACGTCACAACAACTGTGGTGTTGGTGACACGTCACAACAACTGTGGTGGTGACACGTCACAACAACTGTGGTGTGGTGGTGACACGTCACAACAACTGTGGTGTTGGTGACACGTCACAACAACTGTGGTGTGGTGGTGACACGTCACAACAACTGTGGTGTGGTGGTGACACGTCACAACAACTGTGGTGTTGGTGACACGTCACAACAACTGTGGTGTTGGTGACACGTCACAACAACTGTGGTGGTGACACGTCACAACAACTGTGGTGGTGACACGTCACAACAACTGTGGTGTTGGTGACACGTCACAACAACTGTGGTGGTGACACGTCACAACAACTGTGGTGGTGACACGTCACAACAACTGTGGTGGTGACACGTCACAACAACTGTGGTGTGGTGGTGACACGTCACAACAACTGTGGTGTTGGTGACACGTCACAACAACTGTGGTGTGGTGGTGACACGTCACAACAACTGTGGTGTGGTGGTGACACGTCACAACAACTGTGGTGTTGGTGACACGTCACAACAACTGTGGTGTTGGTGACACGTCATAACAACTGTGGTGGTGACACGTCACAACAACTGTGGTGGTGACACGTCACAACAACTGTGGTGTTGGTGACACGTCACAACAACTGTGGTGGTGACACGTCACAACAACTGTGGTGGTGACACGTCACAACAACTGTGGTGGTGACACGTCACAACAACTGTGGTGGTGACACGTCACAACAACTGTGGTGGTGACACGTCACAACAACTGTGGTGGTGACACGTCACAACAACTGTGGTGTTGGTGACACGTCACAACAACTGTGGTGGTGACACGTCACAACAACTGTGGTGGTGACACGTCACAACAACTGTGGTGGTGACACGTCACAACAACTGTGGTGGTGACACGTCACAACAACTGTGGTGGTGACACGTCACAACAACTGTGGTGGTGACACGTCACAACAACTGTGGTGGTGACACGTCACAACAACTGTGGTGGTGACACGTCACAACAACTGTGGTGGTGACACGTCACAACAACTGTGGTGGTGACACGTCACAACAACTGTGGTGGTGACACGTCACAACAACTGTGGTGGTGACACGTCACAACAACTGTGGTGGTGACACGTCACAACAACTGTGGTGGTGACACGTCACAACAACTGTGGTGGTGACACGTCACAACAACTGTGGTGTTGGTGACACGTCACAACAACTGTGGTGGTGACACGTCACAACAACTGTGGTGGTGACACGTCACAACAACTGTGGTGGTGACACGTCACAACAACTGTGGTGGTGACACGTCACAACAACTGTGGTGGTGACACGTCACAACAACTGTGGTGGTGACACGTCACAACAACTGTGGTGGTGACACGTCACAACAACTGTGGTGTGTGGTTGATAAGTCACAACAACTGTGGTATGTATGTGACACGTTACAGATCTTGGTGTGTGATGGTGACAACTGTGCGTGTAAATACAAAAATCCTACCACTACCAAACAAGCAAACAATTGACTCAGTGAACTACCCTACAGGGTCTGCATTCAATCTTTTGGATTCTCTAGATCTAGATCACACGCTTCTACCATCTTTCGTACCCACACATTCCTCTTTAAGGGACCCGCTTTAGGAATTAATATCAACCATTGTTGGGAACTCTACCACCCCCACCCCCTTACATCAACTGACCACCCTCCTTGGAACTACCTGGACAAACAATGTTCTATAATGTGTTTAGCCAAGGTGACAGGGAATTTCCGTTAGAGCGCTTGGTTTCTTTGAAGTTTCGTTTTGAGTATCGGCCTTACTTGAGATCAAATATGTTGCCATTAGATGCTTCACAACTCAAATGTAGGTGCTGTCGTTGCCATCGTTGGTGGTAGGGTTAGGGTAGATGTAGGATTATCAGTTGTGTTTCTTTATTGGGTGGGGGGGGGGGGGGCGGTGAGGGAGACTAGGGGGGGAAGTGAAAGGGTACCTTTTTATTAAATACAAATTATATATTTCTCTTATTCGTCAGGGCAGGGGTCAGGGCACCAATCCCCTCGATTAGATGCCTGAAAGAAACTCAGCTAGGAATAATGTCAGACTACCAATTAGATCAGACTAGGATAAAAGGTTAGCCTAGGGATAGGATTCGATTTTGGGATGTGGCTAGTTTTACCGTCAGAGCTAGGGTTAGCGAGAAGCTTAAGTAAAGGATTAAAAAAAAAAAGTTTTGCCTTGTTTTGTAGTGAGTAATAAATCTACCTATTGTATTTCAGTTAATAAAAAAACACCACATTAACTGTCCTTAGATATAAATCATCTGTCATTGACGTGATGATTTGATGATATTTTATTATACACATAACATATACAAATCAAAACTATCAAAACACAACACATATTTTATTTTCTACTTAATCCAAACGCCAAATGTTATAAAAACCAGTTTAAAACGAAATGGTTTTTAGTTTACAGACACCGTGTAAATCTAAATTGTTCTTTCATTGAAGGGAAATTTTTCCCCCTTTTAAGTACAAAATCTGTGCTGAATCTTTGGCAAGGGACGCAACTCAATAAATCTGTAATATTTTAAAATCTATTCTCCGAATCCCAGTTATCTCTCCTTACATACTCAGATAAAAAAAAACCTTTCTAGCTACATTAGTATGCTGGTAAATACACAATGAAAAGTATTCCAGTATTTTCTATCAATCTGGTTTCCGGGGAGGGGGTTGGGGGATATGGAGTTGTAAGAGAGAGATCGTTGGTGGTCCACATTCCATGCCTATTGGCGATACTTGTGAACGGTCGTTAGGGAAAGTAATGATCTCATTATTACAATTCAAGTTGGGTTTCAAAGGCAGGTAAATTTTACAGGTAAGATGCTGAGGTAGAACGTACTTATTTTTTTCTTTGATCTAATCCGATATAAACATAATCTTCTTTTGAAACATCAAAACAAAAGAACACTATATTTAAAATTTCAAACACTTTGCATTTACATTTTGGTCGAAGCTAAAAATACTTTTTGATGTGGTGAATGTCAAGTTTTCAACGGAGCTCAGTTTGAAGAAATAAAACTTTAGCAGTTGTGTCCGTTACAAGCAGTTGTTTTATAAATAGATGGTTGTCAAGGGGAGGGGTGGTGACTGTCACAGACCTGTTCTATAAAGATAGGGCAGGGAGGGGAAGCTTCTTAGAATACGTGACATACAGTGGACGCTGGGGTGTGTTGTTAAGACCGGTGGTATAAACATTTTTAAATACATTGTAAAAACCTGATTATATTGTCTCACTAACTGTATTGCCACTTTGTCTTACTTCGTAAACGTGATTATGGTATTCTTTTATTCACTCGCTTTAATACGTTAAAAAAAAATAAAAGATATATTGATTATCAATATATTCTACTGAGTAAAGCAAGTAAAACTGTCACGTAAATTTAATCAATAGTCGTATAACACTTCCTGATACAATGCACTCTGCGACCCCTGATAGTATATCGGTAGACAAACGGTGTCTTTTCCTTTCTCATGCAGCACTGATCTCCTAAAGTCATCTTGCTCTCATCTCCTAAATTCATCTTGCTCTCATCTCCAAAAGTCATCTTGCTCTCATCTCCTAAAGTCATCTTGCTCTGATCTCCTAAAGTCATCTTGCTCTGATCTCCTAAAGTCATCTTGCTCTCATCTCCTAAAGTCATCTTGCTCTCATCTCCTAAAGTCATCTTGCTCTCATCTCCAAAAGTCATCTTGCTCTCATCTCCTAAAGTCATTTTGCTCTGATCTCCTAAAGTCATCTTGCTCTCATCTCC
Organism: Physella acuta; assembly: GCF_028476545.2. NCBI lineage: Eukaryota > Metazoa > Mollusca > Gastropoda > Physidae > Physella > Physella acuta. Next base: position 224,399 of record NW_026733241.1, read on the forward strand.
TAAAGTCATCTTGCTCTCATCTCCTAAAGTCATCTTGCTCTCATCTCCTAAAGTCATCTTGCTCTCATCTCCTAAAGTCATCTTGCTCTCATCTCCTAAAGTCATCTTGCTCTCATCTCCTAAAGTCATCTTGCTCTCATCTCCTAAAGTCATCTTGCTCTCATCTCCTAAAGTCATCTTGCTCTCATCTCCTAAAGTCATCTTGCTCTCATCTCCTAAAGTCATCTTGCTCTCATCTCCTAAAGTCATCTTGCTCTCATCTCCTAAAGTCATCTTGCTCTCATCTCCTAAAGTCATCTTGCTCTCATCTCCTAAAGTCATCTTGCTCTCATCTCCTAAAGTCATCTTGCTCTCATCTCCTAAAGTCATCTTGCTCTCATCTCCTAAAGTCATCTTGCTCTCATCTCCTAAAGTCATCTTGCTCTGATCTCCAAAAGTCATCTTGCTCTCATCTCCTAAAATCATCTTGCTCTCATCTCCTAAAGTCATCTTGCTCTCATCTCCTAAAGTCATCTTGCTCTCATCTCCTAAAGTCATCTTGCTCTCATCTCCTAAAGTCATCTTGCTCTCATCTCCTAAAGTCATCTTGCTCTCATCTCCTAAAGTCATCTTGCTCTCATCTCCTAAAGTCATCTTGCTCTCATCTCCTAAAGTCATCTTGCTCTCATCTCCTAAAGTCATCTTGCTCTCATCTCCTAAAGTCATCTTGCTCTCATCTCCTAAAGTCATCTTGCTCTCATCTCCTAAAATCATCTTGCTTTGATCTCCTAAAGTCATCTTGCTCTTATCTCCTAAAGTCATCTTGCTCTCATCTCCTAAAGTCATCTTGCTCTCATCTCCTAAAGTCATCTTGCTCTCATCTCCTAAAGTCATCTCTAATGTTTGTCAAGGACATGTCCTCAAACCTCTGATTGACCCACCTGCCTCATTTACTCAGGTGCACCCTCACACCTGTATTCCAAACACTGTCTGCTGTCAGTAATTAACTGACAGTAATTAGTTGTCACTTCATCGTAAAACATGTCGCCTGCTTGTAATTCCATTTAAATTTAAAGTTTATAGCAGACATCTAATCGTGCAGGTGACGTCAGAACATACCGCGTGTAACCGTAGCCTCGTTAACAAACTTGACATTAAAATACTCCTGATGTAAACGGGTTTCCGATAAAAAGGCTCAAAAAGTAGACAAGACTAGAACTAATTTGGCCGAACATTTTTATTTAATAACTATATTTTTTTTTAGAAATCTTTTTTTCTTATTCAGCCTTAATGTTGGAGGGGATTTCCTCCAATTTAATTATTAAAATATTACGCGCCATACAGCCCTATTTCAGCCTGATTTTCTTTTTTGGATTTTCTTCCAACCAATAACAAACTACAAGGCAGCAGTTGTTTGATTTTGGAGTTTTCTCCCCTAGATGGGTTGCAGTTCCCAGCTTTCGATCCTAATCTACCCGCAAAAAAAAAAAACTATTAATTATACGCTGGAGCGGCTATTTGAAACCTAAAGTAGACTTTAAAATATCGCATATTGTTTACAGCCTAAACAGCTAAATTGCTTCTATTACCATTTCAGTCGAAGTTACAAAGTTACAGTGGTAAATAAACAAGTTAATAAAAAGTCTATTGACAATTTAAGCGCAATTTCCTTATGTTATCCATAACAATTTTTTATTTTATTGTGACCGAACGAAAACATTTTTTTGCGCTAAAAAAAAGACAACTATATTAACCTATATCAACGGAAATAGTTTTATTTTAACGAGTAGGCCTACACGATGCTCAGTTTAAAAAAGTAGTAAATATTTTTTTGTGACCGAACGAAAGGATATTTTTGAAAACTTTCTTCGGCAATATTGTTCTAAATTATGACAGGAATCGATTGGTAAATGTCTCAAGTCGCTAAGTGGTCTGGTTGCCGAGATATGGGCCAAAAACTGCATTTTTTCGAGGTTTTTTGGCTTTTCCAGGAAATCCAGGAAGGAATTCCGGAATTTTTTTGGCCCACAATCATCCTCGGAACTTGCTTAACATATTTGCTTTGGAACTATTCCTCGATATTGCTTCGTTGAGGAGGAGATACGACTTAAAGCTGCGAACACACATCCATCCATCCATCCATCACCAGAAATGACGAGTTAATAATCGCAATTGTCAAGTATGGAAATTGCGCTAAAAACAATCATGTTATAGTCTGCTACTGAAACAAAATTTTCTAAAAATTTACTGTTTCACGTATTGAAACATCTGGCTACCAGGAGTAATGATGCTTAAAGTTATGAGAAGCAGTGTGTGTGTGTGGGGGGGGTGAGGTGACGGTGTGTGTGTTGAAGGTGTAAGGACATGACGCTAAGGTTAGAGTAGAGGGGTGAACAGTTGCAGGTGTAGGGACATGACGCTAAGGTTAGAGTAGAGGGGTGAACAGTTGAAGGTGTAAGGACATGACGCTAAGGTTAGAGTAGAGGGGTGAACAGTTGAAGGTGTAAGGACATGACGCTAAGGTTAGAGTAGAGGGGTGAACAGTTGAAGGTGTAGGGACATGACGCTAAGGTTAGAGTAGAGGGGTGAACAGTTGCAGGTGTAGGGACATGACGCTAAGGTTAGAGGGGTGAACAGTTGAAGGTGTAGGGACATGACGCTAAGGTTAGAGTAGATGGGTGAACAGTTGAAGGTGTAGGGACACGTTAGTAGATGGCTGAACAGTTGAAGGTGTAGGGACATGACGCTAAGGTTAGAGTAGAGGGGTGAACAGTTGAAGGTGTAGGGACATGACGCTAAGGTTAGAGGGGTGAACAGTTGAAGGTGTAGGGACATGACGCTAAGGTTAGAGTAGAGGGCTGAACAGTTGAAGGTGTAGGGACATGACGCTACGGTTAGAGTAGAGGGTTGAACAGTTGAAGGTGTAGGGACATGACGCTAAGGTTAGAGTAGAGGGCTGAACAGTTGAAGGTGTAGGGACATGACGCTAAGGTTAGAGTAGAGGGCTGAACAGTTGAAGGTGTATGGACATGACGCTACGGTTAGAGTAGAGGGTTGAACAGTTGAAGGTGTAGGGACATGACGCTAAGGTTAGAGTAGGGTGAACAGTTGAAGGTGTAGGGGCATGACGCTAAGGTTAGAGTAGAGGGGAGAACAGTTGAAGGTGTAGGGACATGACGCTAAGGTTAGAGTAGAGGGCTGAACAGTTGAAGGTGTAGGGACATGACGCTAAGGTTAGAGTAGAGGGCTGAACAGTTGAAGGTGTAGGGACATGACGCTAAGGTTAGAGTAGAGGGCTGAACAGTTGAAGGTGTAGGGACATGACGCTAAGGTTAGAGTAGGGTGAACAGTTGAAGGTGTAGGGACATGACGCTAAGGTTAGAGTAGAGGGCTGAACAGTTGAAGGTGTAGGGACATGACGCTAAGGTTAGAGTAGGGTGAACAGTTGAAGGTGTACGAACATGACGCTAAGGTTAGAGGGGTGAACAGTTGAAGGTGTAGGGACATGACGCTAAGGTTAGAGTAGAGGGGAGAACAGTTGAAGGTGTAGGGACATGACGCTAAGGTTAGAGGGCTGAACAGTTGAAGGTGTAGGGACATGACGCTAAGGTTAGAGGGGAGAACAGTTGAAGGTGTAGGGACATGACGCTAAGGTTAGAGTAGGGTGAACAGTTGAAGGTGTACGAACATGACGCTAAGGTTAGAGGGGTGAACAGTTGAAGGTGTAGGGACATGACGCTAAGGTTAGAGGGGCGAACAGTTGAAGGTGTACGAACATGACGCTACGGTTGTTAGCTGGGGGCATGGAGCAGACATGAACAGTCACAGCGTCACGCTTCACTGGTTTACTACATCGATAGAGATTGAGCCTAGGTAGTTGGGGAATGTTTGGTGTGTGAGTGGGGGCGGGGAGGGGGGTAAGCCTCAGTGTAACTGGGTGGGGGAGGGAGCATTGGTTGTGTTTAGGTAGTACGTCATAGTGGTGGCGATACACTTATCAAATGTGCACCATTTGTGATGGTATCTATGTGTACCGGTTGTGACGGTATCTATGTACACCATTTGTGATGGTATATGTACACCATTTGTGGTGTTATGTATGTACACTATTTGTGATGGTGTCTATGTACACCATTTGTGTTGGTATCTATGTACACCATTTGTTCAATGTACACCATTTGTGATGGTATCACAAAGGGGGTAATGATGATGAATAAACGTGTTTTTTTTTAAGTTTAAAAAAATATAAATGCGATTTAAGATTTTTTTTTAAATTAGGAAGATTGCTCCCCAAATCGCCACGCGGTATGTAAAGCTATGTCTTTGGGGAAAAAATGTATATGGGATGAGTAAACTATGACGACGATTGTGATTTTGATAAGTAAGAAGCGGCTGTATCGTTAAATATTTTATACAGAAAAGTTGCTTTAATATATATAATTTTTTTTCTCTATGGAAAGAATATTAGTATTAAAAAAAGAATCTGTACCACTAGATAAGCAAGTCACCAGTGTGATGGAACTTTTATAATGTTAAGAGAGGACGCTGTTTTGTTATACAGTTGTACAAAACGGGTCTTTACAAAACAAAGAACCCGTTGACAACCCGAAGACAACCCGAAGTTGCATGTCTTATAGCCGGATATTGGCACCAAAATGTGTCTAGGAACATAAGTTCCTAAAGAGATATTTTAAAACTTAGTCGATTGTAAAGTTTTGTGAAGCTTTTGGAAGTAAAATAAGGGAGACTACCTGTAGTTAAAGTTTCAAAAATTGTTACAATGCAGATACATTTAGTAATTACACAAAACAGTAACAATGTTAATTTATAAAATACTGTATTTTGTATTCATAAATATGTCCAGTCTTAAATTACAATTTTGTCTATGTAATTTATTGAACATAGAATTATCATATTTATTTATTATAATTACATAACTATTAACCATATTAAATATCGCTTTAGTCAAGAAGTTTAAGCTCTAATTTAACTTTCAATTTGAGGTCTCTACACTTAATTGTTATAATTATTTTTATTTCCTTGACAAATTAAAAAAAGCATTCAATGTTAAATAACAGAGATTTTCGAGATGCGAACTAAAATTTGCTTTGACATACGAGCAAACTTTGAGATACGAGTAACCATTTAAAACGGGTTTAATAGTTTGTGGAATAGAAACCCCGAAAAAGTCGCAACTGATTGTGTATTAGAGATATTTTATGGAAGTTACATAAATAATTTCCGAAACATTCTGAAAGGGGAAAACACACCTCATGGGACAGGTTTATTTTTACGGCCTGCATGTAAAAATTCAGAAAGTGAGGTAGACGTGAAGAACAAAAAAAGCAAAACTAGAGAAAACTCAGCGTAGAAAACTATCGAAATTAACATTAGGGAGTTTTCTTCACTGAGTTTTCTCTGGTTTTGCTCTCCTCCCAACATCTCCCCCATCCTACCCAGGACTTACATATCCACCTTTATTATATTTTTTATATTTGTGTCTTGTAATAAATACACTTTTATTATTAAAAACACATAAAAACAACTATGGTGGTATTTTAGTGGCTGGAATGGATTAATGGTACTTCAATTAATTTCAACTTAGAAAATTGCTTTGACAAAGGAGCAATTTGACATACGAGCAGTTTGACATACGAGCAATTTGAAATACGAGCAATGTTACAGAGAGAAAAGGAGAAGAGAGACAAAAAGTTTGAAATCTGGTGCTCCATGTACATTCATGTAGAGGAATTTGTTTTGTATATGACTATCGGGAGGAGGGGGGGGGGTGATAATAAGGTCAGCGTTGTACAAGAAATTGTGTTAGCACACTTGTATTTGTACAGATACAGCATGCACATTTTAGGTTAAAATGTAATGTTCAGTGGAACACACTACACGTCACGTGACTTCTCAGCCGTTAGTCTAGGCTATTTAACACACAAGAGAACTTTAAGTATGAACCTTAGGGCAGGCAACCATCTTACATTTAAGTGTAGGGAGTTACAGATTAAAAATAGATTCCAATGTCACATGACCCCCCCCCTCGTATAATCACGTGCCGATCTAAATGTTTAAGGGCAACCTTACCCTCACGGCTGTGCTTTGTTTTTTTTTTCCATTATTTTATTTGCAAATCGTGATACAGACATGGATGTAAGTTCACATAGGGTAGAACAAGACTGGTCTCTAAGTAAAGCGGGGTGAGTGAAAACAGTACGCGGTTAGGCCTGCGAGTAGATACAATAACGAATGTATTCTACTAGATTTGCTATGCCACTTTCATCCGTCCCCCTCCCCACGAAATCATCTTTACAAGGTTTCCACAGACATAGTGTTTTTTAGCCACCCCCCCCCCCTTACCCCGAGCATGTCCACACAGCCACCCCCCTTCCGATTGAATTTTTTAAATTTTTAAATTACATAGAAAATATATAGTTTAATTAATCACTGTTCGCATCTTTGGAAGTTTCAAGTGCCCCCCCCCTCTCCCCGACACCTTCATGACAGGAATGTAAAGGCACATTGCCCCCCCCCCCCTCCCCCCGATACTCTCATGACAGGAATGTAAAGGCACATTGCCCCTTCCCCCCCCCCCCCCCCGACACTCCCATGGCACAGTGCACTCTAAGATTCGTTCACGGGCGAGGCGTCACACGTCGTGGACGTCGAACCAATATTTGATGACGACTCTCTTTTCCTCCCTCCCCTCCCTCCCGCCCTGCACCACCCCTCCCGTGTCCCAACACTGGTAGGTATTGTCAGTCAGTCAAATATCTCCCCCCCCCCCCACCCCACCTTCACACGCTGAGGGGAAGTTTGTGGAATTTTAATGCCATGCTATCTGATGCCCGGGCCGGGCCCTATAGGGATAATTATTCAATGAGGGTGGGGGAGGGGGTTGCGGGAATGGGGAGAGAACAAAGTTTCAACAACGGTATAAAAACACACCATGTACTTCTATTTAATGGGGAAATATGTATTGCTCTGAAACTAAGAACGTAAAGTTGTGGTTCAAGTTAGTGAAGTTTAAAATTTTGACACCGTAAGCAATAGATGTAACAAGGTAAAACAGCTGTCATTTTGGGGGGGGGGGGGGGGAAGGGTCCATTGGGGTTACCTACCACCCCCCAGCACCCCTGCCTTTGTCACTGGCTTTAGCAGAATCGAACATGCAATAACACAGCTCTGATGCCACCAGGTGTAATGTACTCAGCACTTCCAGCAACATGAGGATGTTTACAAGGGTTCTCACACTAGAGCTGTCATGTCACTACAGAAGGTGTCAGTTCTGTCATGTCAGTACAGATGATGTCAGTGTTGTCACGTGACTGGAGACGATGTCAGGGCTGTCTCGGTCAGACAGGAGTAAAGGGGGGGGGGTACTTAAAACTTACAACTTTCGGGATAGGCGGACACATTTTCGGTGGTGGGGGAGGGGGATTGAACGGTAATATAAAACACCCCCCCCCCCCCCGAAGTTGACTTCGAATTACTTCGAAAAAAAATACGAAAATAGTTAATCTAAATCAGTTCTCGTTTGTAGGGTGTAATGATAAGTTTCCAAACTTGATCAGGGAGAATGATAAACATGATTTTAAAAACAAAAGTTTTTTTAGTGGGAATAAATCAGCCAAGTGCAGTCATTACGTGAACCCCCCCCCCCCCCCCTCATCAATCAGTCACGTGACACTGATAGGTCAGGAGGTGGGTCATGGCGACAAGACAATCACGTGACTCACACGAAAACAATCGCCCGCCGCGTCACCACCCCAGCCCTACATTGCCCCCCCCCCCCCCACACACACAAAAACTGGCTAAAATTCCTCCTTATCAATCCGAGTAAAGATTCTTTACCTACTCCGTCACGTCAAAAATTAGCATAACGCAATTATCTCAAATAGCGCCATCGTTGATGATCAAAGACCAGATGTCGAAGAACGATTTCAATCTTTCATTTCGTTATCGATCTAACAAAGCACATACTATTTCCATCTCCTCGATTAGACCAGGTAAAATTGCTTCTTCGATATTTCCCTGTCCGATACAAACGCTATTTCCCTGTCCGATACAAACGATATTTCCCTGTCCGATACAAACGATATTTCCCCCGATACAAACGATATTTCCCTGTCCGATACAAACGATATTTCCCCGATACAAACGATATTTCCCCGATACAAACGATATTTCCCCGATACAAACGATATTTCCCCGATACAAACGATATTTCCCCGATACAAACGATATTTCCCCGATACAAACGATATTTCCCCGATACAAACGATATTTCCCCGATACAAACGATATTTCCCCGATACAAACGATATTTCCCCGATACAAACGATATTTCCCCGATACAAACGATATTTGAAATGAAAACGTTGCGCGAGTCATATAAAACTCAAGTCTCCACCCCTAGGACATCGTCAGGGTCAGCTACTGTTAGTAGAACAGCATCAGTGGTGTTGCTTGTTACCCAGCTCTTTATATAAGCCAAGGATTCTATGTTGATTTGAATGTCTGAGATTTCATAGGGTTCGGTGGTGGTGGGAGGTGGGGGGGTCAATATGGTGGTTGAAAGGACTGACATTATTTCCAACAGGAGTCTGATAATTGTAAATATGTTCTTGTGTTAATGCTAAGATCAGGGGTAATTTCATCAGAGTGTAGTCGTCAACATCGAGGTCACTTTTTTAATTGTGGTCACTGAGGTGCAGATAAATGATCATTTCGTTTGGGTATTGTCATTTGGATTTAGGTGAAAAATAAGGACCAGTTCTTATTTTTTTAAAAATATTGGTGTACCTTATCCATGCATAAGCTCGGCATAGCATGTTTGTTCAAAACGTCACATGTTGCAAGGCGTTGTTTCTGATCAGTAAAAATCATGTAGTAAATACCATCAGACAAAGACCGATTGACACGGCCGGTGTATCAGTCCACTGCTAGTGGTGACGTTTAGAGAGACCCTTTAGATATCCGGCCTTCATACCCCCCCTCCTCTCCCAGGCGCTTGTGTCGGTTTGGAGTGGTCAGTACAAAGATTATCTTGACCAAAGAAAAATGACAAGACCCTTGTTTGTCTGCACCGAGTAGGCTTGTCATCTCCCCCCCCCCCCCCCCCCCCACAGCGGCTCTCCAGTTGGGCTGTCTGGTCACTTAAGTGTTGCACATTATTCCCCCCCCCCCCCCCCACGACTCGCAAGCGGACTTGAAGATTCCCTGGGGTAATAAAAACGTATGGTATGGTTAAAGAGTTCCCCGGGGAGGGGGAAGATATTGACTGTGAGCTTTTAGCAAAAAACCTCAATAATCTGCTTCAATTGCCAGTTTTGAGATCGGGTTTTCCCGTGTGGCCTTAGTTGGTTGTGTCATGACGTGTTACACATCGGGTTTTCCCCTTGTTGCGTTGTTGTCTTGTATGATGATTTGTTTACAGTGCAAGAGATAATCGGGAACTTCATCTGCTGAGTAAATGATGTTTGATGTTGTCCAATGTGGGAGGGGAGGGGGGGGGCTGTGTTCGGGAACATTCCAAAAAAAAGTGGGCCCGATGCACAGACATTTTGATAGTGTTGCTGATGTGCTTCATGGTATTATTTTGTGGATGAGTACCTAGGCTTGTGGTAGCGTTGTTGGTCTTGGGGTTGTTGTGTCTGTGGTAAGGTTGTTGGCATTGTGTAGGGTGTTTAGGTATGTGGTAGTGTGGTAAGGTGTGTGGTAATGCTTGACAATAACTTAACAGTGATAGCATATTTAAAAATGTCCAATTCCCTCACCAAAAAAGTAACAAGCAAAAGTCGTAACAGAAGTTGAATTTTCTAATTGAAATAGTTTACTGCAAGTCTGAGTCTGATACTTTGTAAAGATTGACATTTTTTATAGGAGAAAAAGAAAACTTGAAGTACTTACATATTACGAGTGTGTATGCCGATTCAATTTAGCTGAAAGTTATTTGGAAAAGAAAACACATGTGGCACGCACATTAACAACGATGTATGGTGTATTTAAGTAACTCAACGGTTGAGAAATTGTATAAGAAAACGGTATAATGTTGACATAATATAGTCTACCTACATTTATGACAGCCTGTGTGTATGTGCATTGTTTGTTACTTACACTATTTTATTCATTGTTGGTTTTTATAAACGTGAAACCTAATAGTCTCCTTCTCCCCACAGTGAAGTTTTTAAAATCCTAGCAAATGTAGGTATGACACGCAGTCTTTAGCAAATGTAGGTATGACACGCAGTTTCTTACCTTATCAGTTCTTACAGTCATATATGGGTCCTACTGTCGGGGTTTTGTTAGATTGTTAAATGATTGTT